>NC_089321.1:6402662-6702662 GCF_036669915.1 Pocillopora verrucosa
ATTTCAATACTTGCAACTTGCGAACAACTCAAAATCAGAATGCAAGCTAGAAATTACTTGTCATCCCATTAGGTTCCTTTCTTCGTAAGGGTTCCTTCATAGAACCCTTTTGTCGATTGAGGTGCGATCCCCGGTGTTTCGTTTTGTCAGAAAAATACACTTAGATGAGCGTGGTAAATTGAAAGACAAAAAACTTCACTATATTTGTGTGTTTCAATTATTCAAGTGTCTTCGTCGGAAGGTGACAAAAAACTTGCAAAATTGTACACAGCTGTAATTCTATGAAATAACCTAATTTTGCTAACGCCATGATATTCGGTCCACAAATTAACATAACATCGGACCAATTCATCCCTGGCTGCCTGAGAGTCCACAAATTTCCTATTTGAGTTATATGGACCTCTCCTCAGAATGACTCTTCGCTGTTGGACTGATTACGAACCGGGTGCGAGAGTAACATTTTATTCTCTTGCAGGGTTTCAATAGGGTAAACCGTCCTACGTCAAATGAATGCATACATTGTAATTAACTACTCGAGGCTGGCACTTATTATATCTTTTCCTAACTACAGGGTTGGCACCTATATTCGAGGTTCGGCGCTTAATCGAATAATTCCGGTAGTTAAGATACTCAGATACTTCAAAAATATAAATTTTTTCACATTTTTTCTGTGTAAGCAAAAGATGAACGTGAAACGTTAAACTAAAATCAATCACTTGAGTACTGTGGCGGCTTTGCATTACTCGTGCTTTAGTCGTGCATTAGTAATACGGCTAAGAATTTGCACGTTGATCAAAATTTGTTTTGGTTCGCTGCGAAATTGCAGGTTGGTCGAAACATATGATTTTGGCAGGAGATGAATTCGTTCTGTGGTAAGGAAAGAGCCGAACGGTTTGGGGGCCAACTGGTAAAGGTCTGGGCACACTCTTTTTAGGTGACGGGGCGAACTCGCAAAGGTGGAAGGAGTGAACTTGCAATGGGGCGAAACCACTATGAACCCAGTAGGGGCTAGAAGAAATTATAGCAAGAGTGATCGGTTGATCCGGAGATGTTACTCCTCCTGTGGTAGCGGCAATATCCATATATGAAGCAAGCAAGGAAATTAAGATATTTCTGAAACATTTCTGCACAACACAGGATTCGTTTCGTCTTGTTCGTTCGTGAAGCCAGCTAGTTGATGAGCATTTTAAAACACTTTTCGGCATCTAACGGTTGGCTTCTTTTCAGAGTCCAAGCCGCCAAAAGAGATAGAAATATTCATTTATCAATTGTATTTTTTTCTTCTCTTTCAGGTCTTGGAAAACAGTATTTCTTATTGGTCAGAGCTCTGACCCCAGATTGAACGACCTCGTTCTCCAAGAAGCTAACATCTACAAAGATATTATGGTTGGGTCTTTTAAAGATACATATCGTAATCTTAACATGAAGATGATCTTTAGCTTGAAGTGGCCGCTGGAGCAAAAGTGTCGCGTCTCCTATATTCTTAAGACAGACGAGGATTGTTACGTGAACATTTGGAATCTTCTTCATTGGCTAAGGAGCTATCATGAAGCCAAAGGGTCGCGCCCTCTATACGCCGGTCGAGTTCAAACAGAGATGCCAGTTGTACGGGATACCAAAAGTCGCTACTACGTCTCGGAGGAAGATCACCCCGCGGATATTTATAAACCGTATGCTTCCGGAGGAGGATATGTGATAAGTGCAAGTTTACTTCCGGCACTTGTCAATGTTTCACGAACATCACCGATCTTTGCAAATGAAGATGCACTACTCGGTTCGCTGATGTACCGGATCGGAATACAATGGACCGACAACCAGAAATTTTTACCACTCATATTTTGTTCTCATTTGAACAAGTACCGTTTTCGAGACATGCACATGTGCGGTTTATCGAGACAGATCATTTTGCATGGCATAAGAGGCAGGCTGCAACTAGAAATGCATTTTAATAGCGCCTTGTATAATCACTTTCCATCGTTGTGTTCCTCGCATATGAACTACGAAGACATGCGGGACGTGTGCGAATGATTAAGTGAAAATTTTGAGCTACGGTATTGTGTCAGTGCTGGTGTGGACGTACTTGTCACCAGCTTTAACCCGTTTCACGCTGACTTTAAGACTTTTAAGACAAGTAGTTTTGAGACCTTAAAAACAATCAAGAGCCTCTTTGATTGGTGATCATTTCCTTTATTCTCATGACCTTGATGCTTTATTTAGGGGCGATACTAAGGGGAGAATTTAAATACTGGTTAATCTGAGGAGTTAAAGGACTCAACGACGCGGAGGATAGCGTAGATCGCAAAAAGAAAGAGGATGTTTGGGTCTGGTCAAGACTTGTCTCCAGCTCTCTTTCTCCTTTTGCTGTGTGCTTGAGAACATCGTACTTCATTAACAAAGCTTCTGTTAACTAGCTGAACACCTGCTACTAGCTGTCTTGTTATCAAAAGTGTCGCTACGACTGAAGAGAAAAAGAAAAATGTTTAATTATTTTCTCTAAGTGAATCTTATTACATCGGTCATCTTGCTTAAACAGAATTAACGCTGATGTAGCGTGGTGGCCGTTATAAAAGAGGCAAGGGTGTAACATATTGAAGTGCATGCCCATCGAAAAACTTATCGATCAATCGCCTTGTAAATCAAATTATTTTAGTCAGCCTACACGCACTATTACTCACACTATTTTAGAGAATAGTCCGTAATCAAGAGAGCATGAACTTAACAAAATCTCTTTTTTCAAGTATAACCTGAACTACTGTTGAAATACGGAAGGGTGAAAGTTCGTATTTTATGTTTTTGTTTTGTTTGTTTGTTTGCTTTTTCTTTTGGGGGGGAAGGGGGGGGTTGGTCTAGCCTGTTCCAGAAGTTCAATGAGAAAAACGAAGCGCGATAGTTAACGGAATAGAAAACGTAGCGAAAGCAATAGAGGAGTAAAAAACCGAGGGAAGTCTGGGTCTGAACGCGTGGAGAACGCCGTTCTCTACTCGACTAGGCCCAAACTACCCTCGTCTTTTGCTCGGCCGCTATTATCACACCGTTTTCTATTTCGAAAGGATTTCGCACCGTTTTACTTGCTGAACGCCTGGAAAAGGCTATGTCTTTTCTTTTCTTTTTATCATAGTCGAGGTTATTGTTGCTTTGATCTTGAGTTCAGCCAAGACTATTTGAGACCATTTATGAATAAATTTCTTTCTAATAGTGGTTAGTAATTTTGCACCCTTTCTGATGCTTCAATGGATCTTAATTATGAATGTGGAGAGGACGAACGCGATACCATCAGATGGCCAGCTGAAACAATTGCAAGTGATTGTAAACGATTACGCTATTCTCTAAGGTAATTTGACACTAAGGTTATAAAAGAAGTGTCAATCAAGGTGAACATGATTAGAAAGTTATGTGAAAACTTGATTAAGGTCAGTTTTTGAGTCGTGCTTTCGAAATATCGTTTATTTTTTCTTCTATCATTCAGCAGGCATGTCAGAAGATAATTTAATAACATGCTGTGCAAGATTCTAGTTCTTTGCATGGGCTGAGCGTGAAGAAGAGGTTTAAGTTTTCAATATGAAAAGGCATAATTTAAGCCCCGAGTTGGTAGCTTGCGAACTGAATATACCCTTTTTGCATAATTCGTCAGTTTAATTTTGAAGCTGAGGTTACTTGCGGGTTACTTGACGAGACTGGATAAATCCCTAAAGAGACCTGACCAGGAAATCTTTCAAAGTGTTTGGTTAGATTGATGTACTATATGAGGTATCAAGTTTTTTGTCACTTATTCCGGGGCCGCGGAAAAAATGAGCCAACAACCAACTCTTGTTAAATCTGGTTTTATTGATCACATAGATGTGCAAAGAAAATAATGAAAATAAGCCGTACATTGAGCAATATTAAAGCGTTCTTTACCGACTCCCAGCCCGGATATGATATACAAATTTTGCCGGATAAATTTAGGTAATAATTTTCTCATGGTTCTTGCAAAAAAAGTGTATCTGACTTATTTATTCTAAGTTAAAAAATATTTTAGATAACGGGTTTTCTCTCAGTAATCCATGGGCTTGTTTAGAGTAGGAAACTGAATAGTTGCAATGTTTTATATTTTTAGATTGAGAATTATTTTAAAAATACAATAATGGACTTGTACATGTTTACATAATTAAACTCCTTTAAACACTGAAGGGTTGGAAGGATTCTCGAGTTCTCTAATCCTCCTTCTGCTTATATGAAGCTATGTAACTGAACAATTAAAAAAATCCTCTTTTGGTAAGAAATAATTTAAAAGGCTATTCCTTTGATCAATTCTTCGTCTCTTTCAAGAGTCAATATGTAGAGCCCCACGGCAAAACCTATTCTTCAACAAGTAAACG
The DNA here is from genome assembly GCF_036669915.1 of Pocillopora verrucosa. Taxonomy (NCBI): domain Eukaryota; kingdom Metazoa; phylum Cnidaria; class Anthozoa; order Scleractinia; family Pocilloporidae; genus Pocillopora; species Pocillopora verrucosa. Next base: position 6,407,021 of record NC_089321.1, read on the forward strand.
GTCAGGATCGACTAAGGGGCGGAGGGGAGGGGAGGGGTTAAGAAGATTTTGGAAGATCACATGGTTTTCAGAAAGAAAGGAGGCTGGATCAGTCGTCGAGCATAAAAAATGATTGCAAATTAACTGTCTAAAATCCTCTTATTCTTCCCCCCTCTCTCCACCCTTTATCCCGGGCGGTAAACAAGAAATGGTCCCTAATTTGTAGTCATTGTTGTCTATTGGTTTTTACAGCTGTATCTGTATAAACAATCTCTCGTCAAGAAAATTAAAAATGTCATTTCATTAAGAATCCCCATGAGGGTTGATTATTGACACTAAAGATCTTGACCTGGCTTCGGACTAATGTTTCTATCTTCTAGAAATATTTCTTAATTGATAATGTATCTTAATTTGCACTAGTGGCTGATTTAATTAAAGAAAAAAATGATTCAGAAGTTTAATTTCAGTCAAAGGAGATCTTAGCCCGATTCCAAGAGTACATTTTTACCAAGTCCCTATTCGTTATTCAGTTGTAACTGTAAAACAATATTAAAACAATCGAATCACTGATTTCGCCGAAGGCCAATTACCTTGTGAATTCATTCACTTGAATGAAAAAGAAAGGTGCTGCAAAATAGAAATTAATCACAAAAAATTACATAGATGTTATTGCAGAGTTTTTTCCGGCAGAATCGTATGGGAACTGAGATGTACTGAGCATGATAATTAGCTCTACGATCAAAGATTCTGGAACGAATAAGTCACGGTTGACTGACCGGTGTAATATGTTTGTTTTGTGACAAGTGACAACACCTCGCTTTCTTAACACGGCAAGGAAAAAAATATTTCCTTTGTTTCTGAGGCTGAGGTTCTTCAGCTGCTGAAAAGTGCCAGAGAAGTACAATAAGTCGCACCTTCGAGACTTTTAGTGTGTCAGATTTCCTTTGTTATGTTTTCCCTTTTATAAACCATTCATTAGCTGGGAAATTACATCAGGGCGGCCAATCGTTGATTACTGACTCAGAGAGGAAGACGAACCTTCACGTACGGTAAGTTCAAAATATGCCACGGATATGACCTTTTAAATGAAAAATACTCACATGCACGATACGAGAAAATTTATCGATAAGAATAGTAAATAAGATATGTTGAAAACTTCGATCTATCTACTCAAAATAGACAAGGACATCCAAAATCAAAATTAGTGAGCTCATTTTATCGACAGACATATTCTCAGTTGCACTCCAGAGGAAGAGTCAAATCCCCGGCGAATTGATCCGCTAGTCAGATATAATTGATGCATGTCTTGAATTCATAAGTATCTTTTTTTCGCTTTCGTCCCCCATTTATAGAATCGGCTTTGCACTGTAATTTTCTACTGATCAAGAATCATTTAGACTTTCGCAAAATAAGACTATCTCCAGGCCTGTAACTTGAAAAAATAAACGAGAGACCAAATAATTTCTCTTTTTATGACTGTGAGTGTTTTTTTTTTTTTTCATCATGAATTATGATCTGAACGCAGGAATTTATAGACTCCTCAAATAAATACGATTTAATTGACTTTGCGTCACTTAAACTTCCTTAATTTTTCGCGGATAAAGACCTGAGCGTCCAAATGTCAATTCCAAATTACCAGTTTAACTCCGTTCTTTCCCAAGGTTTCATGGTTACCTAAATTTCACTCAAGTGTAAATTAAAGAGATCTTAAATTCTTGATGAGCTAGGGGCTCACGGGTGGGGTGGGGATTAGACCCAGGAACTGGAGGGAGAGGTACGTGGGTACTATTATGTTATTATTGATATATTTAACGTGAATTAAAGGGTGTTGCGTGCTATTGTTGTTAGTTCTTTTTCTCTGGTGAGGGAAACCACAAAAATTAGCTTGCAAAGATAGGAAAACCTTGAAAACATGTTGTCAATGAATATTTTGAAAATATTTCATTATATTTTGTTTTGTGTTGATTTACTTTGTTCGTTTGTTTGTTTGTTTGTTTTTACTACAGCTCAGAAAGCGGAAGGAAAATAAACCGAACGACGTAGGCAACTACATGGCTTCCCGTTCAGGCAAATTAGTGGTGGCGTTTGTCGTCATCGCCATACTGACACTCCAGGTAGCAGCAAAAGTGTTCAGTGTCAGCAATTCTCAAATCGGCAATAAACGCACCATTAGTGACATCCAATTTGATGGAACAATGGGTAAGATTCAAGACTGCATTGACAACTTGAAAGAGCCTGGGGATGAATGTGTCATTCAGCCCGGTAACTACCACGAACAGGTGACCATTACTAACAAGTTCGGAAGCGAAGAGTCTCCGATCGTGATCCGAGGTGATCCGAACGCTTTGACGAAGCTAGACGGTACCGTGCCTCTACGGCCCGAGAAATGGGAGAAAATGGACAACGGGGCGTATAAGGCTGTCATACATCATGACATAACACAGCTTTTTATAGACGACGAAATGATGACCAATGCACGCTGGCCGAATTCTTTGTGGTCTGACAAAACAATATTTAACAGCAAGTTCTGGGCTAAGTCCGCTAGGAGTTCTACGCGCGGGCTCATGATAGATGGAGGCCAGCATAAACTGGCCGACAGCGGGTTCAATGTAACTGGGGCGATGGCTGTGCTGAATGTTGGGAGTTTTTGTACTTTTACTAGAAAAGTACTAAGCCACGGAAAAGGTCAGTAACAATTTATATGATTGAGGCATTTCTACAATGCCTTGCATTTGTCATGACGTACGTCTGGTGTAGAGCACCATTTCATAAAACCGAGGTGTACGATATGCTCGTCTGTTCTTTTCTGCGTAAGCTGCTGATAATGCATTGCTGAGAAAAGCCCTTTAAATTACGTGCTAGTTCCTCAGTATTTCCTTAGAGGGATAGCGCATTTTGAGGTAATTCTTAACGGCTAGTTCATCAGACAAGTTGGAAGCCCAGAAATAAGATAAGATTTACGTTTCTATTTGATACTAATACCCAACCAAGACAATCGTCCGCCTCAAACTCAGTGTATATTATTGAATGATTCCCTCGACTTCATCTTAGGGACTATTAATGAATATTCACTACGCTCTCAGTGAAGATTTTTAATCATTCTTCCCACAGCAAAAGACAGGTTCACCTATAAAGATGACTTTGGAGCCAATTTGAACTTTAAACCGAAGAACAACCAATATTTCTTGGAAAGTAAATTAGAATTCCTTGACAATCCGGGTGAGTGGTTCTACGAGAAGAAAAATGGCGTTGGAACCTTATATGTCATGACCATGGACGGAAAATCTCCCGAGGACAGAAACATTAGAGGAAAGGTGAATCACTGACTAACCACTGTTTTTTCACCCATCGATTTTCGTCAAAATGTGTTAAGATTAAGAAGATAGCACGCTCAGGCTAGGAGCAGCCGAGGGTGTCATTGATTTTCTTACCACATTTTGACGTCGCCATAACAAACAAGCAAAAATTGTTATTGGTGACGTCATCCTTGCGTTTGTCCTTCAACAGATCATAGGTAAAAACGATCAAAATGCGCGCGTAATTCAGCTTATCTTAAAATTCTTGATCTCGTCTTCATTCCGTTACGAAGGTTCAAGAAGTCGCCTTTCAAATTACAAGCTCTGCGTACGTCATCTTCAAAGATCTGACATTTTTCGCGACGACATTACAAGCGCGGTCCTCCAACAAACTGGAATTTCGCTCGATTAACTTCAGTTACCCGACGTACAATCGGCGCATGCTCGGAGACACGACGCCGCCTCAATGGACGAAAATAATGTCCGGACAAGGCTCGATGAAGTTCATTAACAACACTATGTACGGAACAGATGGAATTGCATTGGAGTATCAGGGTGCCAATGATCTGGTGGAGAATAATTTTTTTGAGTACAACGATTGGAGTGGCGCAAATATGAACGTTGCTGGGGGAGGTAAAAAACTGCTTTCAGGATTTATTCTCTTTTTTTCATCGTGAGATTGAAAGGAAAAGCTATGTCTAATACCGCGATCATATTCCACTTAAGTGATCGTTCAATAGTTTCCCCAATCATCGAAAGATAGATGGCAAAAATTCCAAGAGGATGACGAGATTGTTCAGATTTTCAGGTTTAAGACGAGAGATTTGAAAAAAGATAGGACTTTTTCTAAATTTAGATATTCGGGAGAGCAAAAATTTACTATGGTTACATTAAGCAGCTCTTTTCTTACAGACTTACTAATTTATTAAACATCGGAACTGATGACCATTAAATCTTCCATTAAACGGTAGTGGCCTCTCAATCGATACTCAAAGGAATACAATAACGCACTTTCCAATTTTTTCAGTTATTTTTCGTCGCGTCCACCATTTGTGATTGAAAAACTCACATGACATTGGCGCAGAGAGCCATCCCCTTAATGCGTGTGTTTCAAGCCAAGCCCGTAATTAGCAGACTTCATAGATCTGGTTTGGAATTCCTCCTCCATACATAACCGTACAATTTCTCTTTGTTATAGTTAAAACATTTAGCGTATTCTGTGATTCAAAGCTGCTCAATTCTCGTCAAAAATACTCCAATCTGCTTCGCAGTGTATGTGCAGCCATTACCACTGGGAAACACAAGGTAGCTTTGGAAGTTCCCAGATTCCCTAGGGCAATCTTTGTCTCGTTGTAAAATTAGTGAGTCCATTTAGGAAATGCAATTGACAGCTATATTCATGAAGATTGTCAATATTTTTATAAAGGGGCAGGAACGGTGCTTTCCCAAAGTATCGGTGACACGTTTATCAGGAACACTCTGCGTAACAACGGCGCCAGCGTCGGATTCCGTTCGGGATATAAATCACATGCTAAACTCAACGACATCAGCCGAACCTGTTATGGTATGATCCAACACGACGGCAGCGGAATACAAGTTCAGGTGAAACGTCAAACAGAGGTGCTGTTGGAGCAAAACTGGATTTACGACAGTCCCAAATATGGACTTCGCTTCGACGGGGCTCCTCCTAACATCGGGAGACACGGCACCATGAGGAGGAATGTTATTAGGAAGACCAACGGGATGATGGTGAAAGGAGATAACCACACTGTGGATCATAACTTGATCTTCCACAAATTCACGAAGGGAGGCGACCACGATGGACAAGGAAGTAAATGCAACCTTTGCGTGCTTTGGTAAGAAATACGTTTAATTCGTAAGTGGCTTTTGTTTTGAGCGTCACGCAGTACTTCTTGGAGTGGTGAGGAAACTGAAGGTTTCGCCCTATTGCATGTTCACCCCCTACTGCCTTTGTGAGTTTGTTCCCCGAAGTTAAATAGGTTCGCTCCAACCTTTACCAGTTCACACCCAAATCTCTCAAACCATTACATAATTCTTTACTGTCGAAATCATAATACATTTTTTTAACTACAGGAAGATAACTTGCAAAGGTGGTAGGGGGCTAACTTGCAATAGGGCGAGACCTCCATAAACCCGGATTGAAAGCCCCGCATTCAACTTACGCATTCTTATAGATGAGAGATTCTCGCACTACCCCTCTCCAACAAAAAGTGCTTATCAGTCGTTAGCAATCTTCGAGGCAAATCCGAGTTTTGTTCTGTGGGAAGTGTAAGAGAGGTAACCTGCGATAGATCAATATCCTATTGCGGGGCAGAAACAGAAACCCAGGTAAGCTCTGCCTATATGGTTCAGAAAAGTACCATATATTTTGGGGTTTCTAGTAATATCGCTATATCGTAATATTCCTATCTAATTCCAGTCTATGCTTCTATTCATTATTCAGGTATGTCAGAAAAAATCCAGTGTCAATCAATCATAATACCCTTGTCGAGTACAACGCGGCAGACATCGCCAATGGCGGCGTACACAACAAGAAATTATACCCCTTGAGCGGTGAACTAAAAGACAACATCATTGGTGACGTGCGAACGGAACTAATGGACCCAGACAACATGGACTTCCGACCTCAACCAGAATCCGCCTACATCCAAAACAACGTGGGTCCCTACAGCTTTGAGGAGACGAAGACAAAGTACTGGATCCCTGGAAGGCAGCTGTACAAAGCCAGCAATCCAGTCCCTCCAAATGGCTCCATTACCGTAAAAGCGGACAAACGCGACGTGTTGATGTGGTTGAATGGGTTTGAGGCGGCTACCCATTTTGTTTACCTTGGAACTTCGGCTGATGCCTTAAGGCGACAAGGCGTGTCAAGAAATGGAGACAACGTCCTGGAAATCCGGCAAAAGCTGAAAAGTGGCACGAAATACTACTGGAGGGTAGATGCTAGGGTGAACACAAAGGTTAATTATGAGGGCGACTTGTGGTCCTTTGAAACGATATAATAAATAGAGGAAGAGAAGGCAGTAAGCAATGATGCCTTGAGCAACAAGAAAAATAAATGTCAGAATCGTTTAACAAGTGTAGAAACAAATAAAAGTGATCTAAAATAAACAGCAGTTTATTATTTATGGTTCACATAGTCGTGAAAGCGACAAAACAAGTACCATGAAATAATCGAGCGGACAGCAGGAAAGAGTAACAATGATAATACCAATCATAACAAGAATAAATACAAAAAGATTAAGGCACAGATAACGGTGGGATATTTCCCTTATTGCGTCTTTTCACGTTGATCTACCACGCTAGCATGGCCTTTGTCTTTTCAGCGCTTATCTAACGAGAGACTTATAAACGTTCCGCTTATGTTACCCTATTCTGCTCACGCCCTCCTCAAAACATCCTACATCTTCCAATATTTTAATCTTCCGATTCCCTCCTCTGACTAATGTACACTTTCTTGTAAATTTGTGAAGAGAAATTAGAGTTGTTTCGAAATGAAATTGGTGTTTCTCTGCCTCTCAAGAAGATCTAACCAATATCACAAGAGAAAGGTTGTCAAACACATTGTTCCCAACCACAGCACAACTTGACTGAAGAGCTGCAACTTTCTATTAGATTGTTGCAGGTTGTATTGCTTCACTGAACAGTCTGCTCAGCCCATCATAGAGCATATTTTCCTTTTTTATTGATTTATTCCTCTCTCAAGACCTCCTCCACTTTATTGTTCATCCTCTCATGAACTGCAATCTCATCAGTTACAATCTTCTTTTCATCAGGTAATGGCCTGGAAAAAAAATTATAAAAAAAAAATGCAAAGATCATTTACTGGCTAAAAATGTGGCACATTGTGCCAAAAACAAGCTCCCTGTCTTGAACTCATTCTCACCTGATTCTGATTCTTGTTTTGGAAATATAAACTAACCTAATAGCCCCACCTCACTTGTAAAAATAAGCAAGTTTTTTTTCTTTTTTAACAAAAAAATTCTTTCTAATTGCTCACTATCACCACACCATACTCCAGTCACACTTTTTTAGGAAAGCTGGGTTGATACACACTTAACTTTTTGTTGCCTCATATGCTGTTTTTTGAGGTGAGGTTTAAAACAGTGTACTGTGACATTCACTTACTTATATTTGAGATGCTCTATCTTTTCTGGCATGATTGGTACTGTCTTCAAACCACTTCTTCTGTTGAATTCAGTCAGGACTTCCATTTCCTTACTTCGCATCTACAGAGTAAATGAAAATGAGCCCTTGGTGACAATCACCATGATTTTAAATTGGTGCATAGTCACTTTAGAGAGATGTAATCAGTCATCATTCAACCGCTTTTTCTTTAAAAAAATGCTCACAAGCTAAGAACTGATTGGTTTTCCCCCTTACAGCTTCCATACATTTCCTTGTAAATTGTTGAGAGAATTTTTCATTAAATCAAGATAGCACTTTTGGGCTGACAAGTTCATCAATTATCATCAACTGCTTTTTGGATTACATATTAAGTATTGAAATGGTAAGGACATGGTAAATGTCAGAGAAGGCCAAGTAACACCCTGCGATGAACAATCTTTCGGAAACTTCTACTTACTCTGAACAATTACATGATTGAGTATGAGAGAATGAAACTTAAGGGTGCTGTTCATTAAATGTTGTAGCTGCACCTCCTGTGTCTTTCTTGTTCTCATCACATTTTGGCACCATCTATGACCTAAAACTGAACAGATGCAAGGCAACGTGGAATCTATTTCTTAACTCTTTAACTCCCAAGATCTCATTACTAATTCTCCTTACTGTCTACCATACAGTTCTTGTGATGTTAGTTTGGAGAATTTGGGATTGGATCAACTTAAAATCCCCTAATTGATATTTTTCTTTATTCTCATCACTTGTCTGCTTGATATTGCATCGATATTGTAGAGAGAAATTCTGTCATGGTCACTCATGGGAGTTAAAGGGCTAACTACATGTACCTTATTAAGCTTCTTTTGAGTGTCATGTGTATATCCAAGCAAATGACAAAGGCCGTGGGTTATTAAAACCTGAAGTTACAAGGAAACACAGAAAACTCATTGATTTCATGAACTATTAAACAGAAAAAAAAGAGTTCGAGTGTCATAGATGTTATAAAATGTACTGATAAGTGACAACTAGTGGAGGGACATACTGGTAAATAATCATCCAAATGTTTGCCATCAGCTTCGCAGTCTTCAACAATTTTTGGGGTTCCAAGGACAATATCACCCAGTGTGTAATCATCAACTGGCCTTGGAAGAGGTGGCAGAACACCAGGTGTTAAATTCTGTAGGAAAAAACCATCAGTGACATACTGAGACAATCTGAGGGAAAGTGGTTTGTTCACAATATACCTTTACCCAAGTGTTTAAGAGAGCAACAAGAAATTCACATGGTGTTACCGTATTTGTCAGCATTGAAGTCTGATTGAAGCAACTTTTAATGCCAACTTTGCAGTTCTTAATTAATTCAATCAATTTGTAAAAATTAAACTAAAAAGTTCACAAAGAAATTGCCAGACGGATTGAAAAATGGAAAGACTAATAGAATGACAGACTGACTTATTTACCCATAACAATTAATTAAAATACAAAATTCACAAAACTAATTGACTAACGCTTGATTGCCTATCTAAATTTGTACTACTGACGGAAAGACTGTACTTGACAGAACTATCAGGAAGCTAAAAATGACGCTCAGAATTCCTCGTCTTCTATCAAAATTCTCATATCATCACAAAAATTGATCTTGTACTGACCTCGATGCTTGGAAAGCTTAAGATGTCCGTAACAACATTTTTCCTTCTATAACGCAAATTAAGGCTCTTGATAAATCCTTTTCCTACGAAAATGACGTTCACATCAAAATAACTGATTCGTAAAATGTCCACAAGAGTATTACAATTCTGTAATAAGCCAGGCAAGTTTAGAAGTGTTCTGCTCTGTAAATTTCTAATCAAAACTACCATATTTACTACGCGCATCTTCTTGAATGGTGTGTAGGATGCGTGAAGTATACCACCAATTACGAAGACTCTACCAGCTTTGGCTCACCGTGATCAAATCACCCTTTCAGTATTAATTTTAACCCTTTAACTCTGCATATTATTCATTAAGTTAATCTCCATGCATTTCTCATACTTCAGCACCGTATTCTGGTTTCTGAACGTTTCGCCGTTCCAGTTTTACCGTCTCGAGTCGAGAGGGACTATATAGGTACTCATATACAAAACGCTTTTTCAACTTGCAAGCGACAGACCGTCAGCGGTTTTCCCTAGAAGTGTTTACCTCGAATACCATTTTCCCATCTTTCCTAGAGATGAAAATATGGGGAAAGAACGCAAAAGAAAAGCAAAGAAAACCACTTCTTCAACGAAAAAGAAAGGTAACTTCTTTCTCACACAGTGTACTTTATTAAAGTTCTTGAAAATTGACAGTTTACAACAGGAGATAACAAGTATGTATCATGGCGATGGCATCCTCCAAGACCACGTGCAGTCTAAAACAGCTGAATCAGAAAGCTACTTTGAGTTTTTCCCGTACCAGAGCTCTAATTTTTTAAAACATTTTTTTCCTTTCTTTCTGTTAATTCTATGACATTTTTACGATGTGATGAAGCTACTGTATGCACTTATGATTCAGAGTCAATCTGAGCTTGTAAATTTATTTGCCACAAAACACACCACCAATGAAATACCACCAACGAAAATAACCCTTTAACTCCCAGACCAAATTTTTAATTCTCCTAACTGTCAACCATACAATTCTTATGATGTAAGGTAGAGAACTGAGTATTGGATCAACTGTTTATCCCCAAATTGATATTTTTCTTTATTCTCATCACTTATCTGGTTGATATTGTATTGATATTGTAAGGAGAAATTCTGTCTTGGTCACTCATGGGAGTTAAAGGGTCAAACACTGATATGGCATGAATGTAATCAATTTCACATTCTCCATGTTGTTGTTTTTGTTGACAATGGAAGTGATTTTCAAGAAAATTTACTTTAAAAAATCATGAAGGTTTTTTTTTTAAGAAAATTTTCTTTCAAAAATCATCAAAGTTTTAAAGATATCACTCTCAAGTGTAGCTGAAGATTATGTATACAGTCAAACTTGTATCAAGTGGCATCATATTTTAAGCAGTTGGTTTTCAAATTCCCAATTTTTTTTGCCCAAAACACTGTAATTCCTCTATCAAGGGACTGTGGTCACCCCTAACAGAGTTCCAATGGCCTGTTTGTATTGTCCTTTACCTGTACTGAATGGTCACTTCAACCACAATCTCTAAAAGTTAGGAATAATTTTTCAAGTAAACTTTAATCCATGTTTCTATGCTGAAATCAATTTTAGTAGTACTTTTGCGTGAGTTTTTTGGAGATCAAGTGTCAGATCAAGTGTCAGTTATGGTAGAATGTGAAATTTTAATGTAAACTTTCTTTCTCAATGCAGTTGTTATTTAGGATAGCAGCATATTGATTATAGGTGTTATGTTCAAACAGGATCTTCCTCTGAACATATGCAGTTGTTATTTAGGATAGCAGCATATTGATTATAGGTGTTATGTTCAAACAGGATCTTCCTCTGAACATATGCAGTTGTTATTTAGGATAGCAGCATATTGATTATAGGTGTTATGTTCAAACAGGATCTTCCTCTGAACATATGCAGTTGTTATTTAGGATAGCAGCATATTGATTATAGGTGTTATGTTCAAACAGGATCTTCCTCTGAACATATGCAGTTGTTATTTAGGATAGCAGCATATTGATTATAGGTGTTATGTTCAAACAGGATCTTCCTCTGAACATATGCAGTTGTTATTTAGGATAGCAGCATATTGATTATAGGTGTTATGTTCAAACAGGATCTTCCTCTGAACATATGCAGTTGTTATTTAGGATAGCAGCATATTGATTATAGGTGTTATGTTCAAACAGGATCTTCCTCTGAACATATGCAGTTGTTATTTAGGATAGCAGCATATTGATTATAGGTGTTATGTTCAAACAGGATCTTCCTCTGAACATATGCAGTTGTTATTTAGGATAGCAGCATATTGATTATAGGTGTTATGTTCAAACAGGATCTTCCTCTGAACATATGCAGTTGTTATTTAGGAAAGCAGCATATTGATTATAGGTGTTATGTTCAAACAGGATCTTCCTCTGAACATAATGAAAAACCTTTGACAGACTCATTAATGTCTGAGAATGGTGGTGAAACTGATCTGGTTAAAGAAAATCAGAAAGTAAAAGGAAAGGCTAGATACAGTATAAAAGATCTACTAAAGCAGGTTTGTTTTTTGTACATTTCCTTGCAAAAACATGTATTTCCCAGTCTCATACTATGATTATTCATGAAAAATCAGAATTTCTCCTGTTTCTAAAACATGACATCTTCACCACAGTTACTAACATGGTGGTTTCATTTTTCACTGAGGTTTTGGTTTTTTTAGGTTGAAGGAGCTTCTTTCCTCTCTGAAAATTGAGTTTTCATGCTGGTGATTGTCTTTGGTTTATATTATTATGTTTTCTGCGTCTGCAGATAAAGAGTACTTGATAATTGAGTTTTTGCATATTTCTAATTTTTCAGGCAGAGGAGTGTCTTGATAATTTTAATTATGAATTAGCCATAAAGTTCTGTGAGAGAGCTCTTGGCATTGAACCTGATAATCTGGAAGTATTGGAAATGGCTGGATCAGTATACCTTGAAACTGGAGATATGGACAAAGCAAAATCAGTATCCTTAAGTTGGATGCTTTTGATGAAAGCTTTCAGCTCTGTGTTCAGATCATTTAATTTTGAACTTTGTGATTGTAACTTTGACTTTTTTGTCAGTCACACCCAGCCTTCAATCCCAGGGTTCCACACTGGGATCATTTTAATTGCTATGGTGATGAACCAAACATTTTGGGATTAAATTTACAGCATGAGTTGCTAATTTGGCAAACTGTGTTTAGCAGCAGTGTAGCAACTTGAAAGCTTTTATTACTCAGTTGCAATGAATTCTGAAGTCAACATGGTAAACATGTTATATGTACCTCTGAGTCTCTTAACAATACTGATGCAAACAGGTCATAGGAGAGAAGAGTTTTAATAGTTGTTAGGTGAAATAGTGTAATACTAAATTTTTATTACTATTTATCAATTGAAAAGAGTACAACAATAAGGAAATGTTTAGCCACCAGGTTCAGAGATAGTTACATGGTACAAATTAAATCATCAGAGCTTAAATTAGAGGTTAATTTCAGGGCAAGTTACATTTTATTTCTTTAACAACTGAGTGCTTTGAAAATGCTGTAAGGATATCTCCAGACCAAGGTTATTCAAAATTCATGAATCTTGGTCAGTTGTTGGAGGGTCAAGAAGCAGTTGCCGCCTTCAACAAAGGAATTCAGTTAATGATCGCTAGCAAAGATAATGACACTGCTCAAGTAGGTTTCGTTCATACTTATGTGTTTTTTACCATTTTTATGGCATGCAATTGAATAGCTATTAGAGCCAAAAATGAGCCCTTTTTATCTTGTTTGTAGCAATAACAAAATGTAGTAGATTGCTACTTCTGTGTCTATTTCCTCTGGATTAGATTCTAATTTAATACAGCACCTGCCCCCCTCTCCCTTTTTAATGCAGAGTGCTCCCAACAGATCATTGGTATCCATCCTTACACACTGTTGAGTACCTCGCTCAAGATAAGTAGGAAAAACACTGGACATTTGATAGAGTTGCTTGCAGTAACTCAAGAATTCCTATCATAACAATTGTCATAACCTTGATATTGTAATAAAATATGTTAGTAGTTATTGTTCATCATGGTGTAAGATAGGAGATGAACTTTATTCGTTTGTCTCATGTTTGTCTCAAAGTGACTTTAACTTGAAACAAACTAATTAACTTCATCTCCTAACCATGATATTGTTAGTAATAACCTTCATTTGATATGTATTACTTGAAATTGAGTTGACATGTGTGAACTGTTTGAACTGTTTTGACTTCAGGCATCTGCAAGTGATAGCACAGTTGCATCATCCACTGAAATATCAACAGCCTACTGCTCCCTGGCAGAAATGTATCTTACTGATGAATGGTGAGCACTTAATTACCATTTACTTTTTACTTTTACCTTTGACTTAAATAGCTGATAAAAGCTTTTTGTACATTTTTAACTGAAGTATTATTTGACCTCTTAAAAATAAAACCACTGTAAAGTGAAACCTGCATTAAGTAGTCTTCTTTGTGATAAGTGGAGACCTAAATGTACCAAAGTCTCAAAAGCTTCTTTTGATAATTTGATGATTGTAACCGAAATAGACCTGTCTGAAGGTTTTCAAAGTGGTTAAATTGCGAATTTTTTGAAAAATTAAGACTTGCATTTTATGTTAAAGTTTTAAAGAAGAAGCGGACAGCAAGTGCTATGAATGCTGTCAGAAAGCTGTTGAATTCGATGCAACCAACCCTGAGGCTTACCAGCTGATGGCCAGCTGTTTGCTGAGTCAGCAAAACATGGAAGAGGCACGGAAGATGCTTGATAAGAGTCTAGAGCTGTGGCAAGGAAAAGATGAAGAACTTCCTGAGGTTTGAGTTAAATATTTGAAGCCTAAACTGTTTAATTTATGGTACTGTTTCCAGATCATAAGTTCCGTCTCCACTTGGTTAAATGTGCTTACAACATACATCAGTTGGCAGTAAAATCCCCTGACAATACATCTATGACAAGATACATGTAGCGACAGGTATCATTCTCTACAGCTAAGTGGTTTGACCAGTTCTTCATCATTCTTTGGATTTCTTTATGCCATTGGATAATGAATCATAAGAAGTTCTATGGGTCTGCCCTAAGCTGTGTTGAGAGTTGATGTGATTCTTCTCAGTTACTCACCCACATAATTGGTATTAGTTATTGACAATCATTCTGAATGTAATTATTTTAGGCACCAGTGCCCCCATATGAAACCAGAATTACAACATCAAAGCTGCTGATTGAATTAGAGAATTACGAGGTAAGAAATGAAATTAAACTGAAACCATTTAACTGGAAAATTTGTCAAATTTTGGTTACCAAAAATAGGTTATTTAATCCTCAGGCCACCATTATTTCCCACTCTATACTGCAGTATGCTAAACATAGTTCATGTGGGCGTCGATGAGTGTATCACATGCATTGTTTTCAGTAACGATATTACACCCTTTGTTACAGACTGCTGGTTCAGTCCTTGAAGAACTTATTGAGGAGAGTGATGAAGTTCCTCAGGTACCGTTAATAGATGCGTTAACTGAATCTTAAATCTTGTATTTGCAACTTAATGTTTTTATTACGTTTCTTTCATTTCATCTTTGAAATTTTGTCTGATTTACATTGTACATTTGACCTCGATTGTTCGAAGGTTGGATAACGCCATCCACTGAATAAACCTCTAACCCCTGGATAGCTATTTATCCACTGAATATCGTTATCTGCCCTTTCAACGACTGAGATCATAGGTTTGATTCATACATTTAACAGTTACGTATTAAAAAAAAATTGTTTTGATTAACGACTCACTGACTGAAACACATCATGTCTTTCACTGCTCACTCGGTAGGTATGGTATTTACTTGGCTGGTTGAATCATATCACAAATCAGGACAGCACAAGCATCAGAACATGCCTGGAACAAGCTCAAAAAGTACGTACGAGCTTTTATGTTTGTCTCGTAGCGTTATATGCGACACATACCAGCTGTTAAATCTTAAAGAAAAAAGTTGTATTTGTTTTGCCACAAGCATGAGAAAAACAAAAAACAAAAAAAACTACGTTTCCACAAGGAATCGAACTTCAGACCTTTTAAACTGTCATGTTTTCATTTTTTTTTCTTCAATCCTTATTCAGAGAGTTTTCAGCTTTCTACTAAAAAAAAAGAAACAGTGGACAAATAACCATTGTGTGGATGTACTATAATGCTAAATCAAAATTGTACCTTTTTATCTTTTTTCAATATCTATTTTATGAATGTGTTCTCAGCTTTTTACCCAATTCGGATGTGACGACCAGCCTATGATGGATCACGTGACTGAGATGCTGGCAAGTTTACCTGAAGTTGAAAACCCGGATGAAGAAAATGGCGGCCACGAAGAAGACTCCGATCCTGATGACGGCGAAGAAGAAGAAATGGACACTCAATGAAAAAAATGTATATTTATTTTGATTAATACCTCTTGAGACTTAGAGGATACATGGAAAGCTTTCAAGTGATGACTTCTCGAATTTTTTAATGAATCATTGACTTGGTACTTGTACCGGATGTTATTTTGGATTACAAGAGCAAAACCCACCATGGCCTAATGACGTACAGTTACCAACAGCTTGCAAAATAATTTTATGATAAAAAATCGATTACTATTATGTGTGAAATGGTACAGATTTCTGACGTGATTGCCCCTTATACAACCTGGTTTCTAGTCCTGAACGACAAATATCGACATTTCGAGCATGATCGTTACAGTTTTTGTCGTGTACTTCTTGGTTTTCTTGCACCGCGTCAAGCGGTCTTCGATTTATTGCACATTCTAAGAACTCTTCTTGCTCTTGGGCTGTTGGTAACGTGAAAACTTCCATTTTTGTGAACTTTTTCCTTTCCTGCATGGATTAACAACTAGATTCAGTCTGTCTTGGGACATGTCTAAACACGTGCCTGTCCATACGTGGACTATAGTACCCTGGAGAAGAAACACGAAAACGGAATTACTTGATCCTTGACTTTAAATCCCACGAGTGATCAAGAGATAATTTCTCCTGACAATATCAATACAACATCAAGTAGACAAGCGATAACAACAAAGAAAGAGTATCAATTAAAAGATTATTAGGTAATCCAAAGCAAATTACACGAATCAGCATCATAAAAATTAAATAACAGGCAGGAAGTATAGCTTTTTTTGGCCAAAGCTTGTTGCTGAGTCGATTATAGGGGCAGTTTCCAAAGCAGTTACATGAGCAAGTCAAACCAAACGATAGAAACAGGGAAACTATTAATACACGAAGAGAACCACGCTACTTTTGCCCATGGCGAAAAAACGTATGCCACCATTTTCACACATTTTTGGTTTTACACCGTCTGATGGCTGGTCGAATAACAGAAAAATCGAACACTTCAGCTGGTTTTTTTTCTTTTTTTATAATTTACCACTCACCAAGGAACGCAACAAATCGAAAGCAAAGTGATTTGGTGTGCCTTTTTGTTTATTTTTCCTCTTCGTTTTGGTTATGTATTTGTTCTTCAAGTTTAAAGCCATATGCAAGCTATACCTTCCTCTTGTCGTGTTTCCATTCCTGATTTCCCCTCAAACCATGACATGTGATCATCTCAACAAAGCTTCCCGGCTCGCTGTTCGGTGCGTCTAAACACTTATCATCACTGAATTGAATTTCGTTCACCTTCGTCAAGGTGAAAAACTGCAAGTGGAGAGGGAGATCATCATAAGAAACGACAAATAGTCGAGTAATTGCCGATCTAAAGGGTGTTTAGAATTACTTTTTCACTACAATTGGTAGAAATGTCGCAATTTGATTGTCCAATTTGCTGTTGTCGATCAGAGTACAGGCAACAGACAGCGCTACTGACGTCAATGTGTCACGCAATGCCTTTATCAGCTCTCAGAATCGTTTTAATTGACGTCGATATTGAGGTAAAAATAACAATAAATCGACAGTTGCTGACTCACGAGTAGTACTGTGGCCACTGTGGTAACAAATATCGTTGCTGATAAGAGTACAGACCACGCTAAACCATTGTCAAGAACGAAGCTCATGGAAGGGTGGAGTGTTACCGCTGAAAGGTGCCTGAAACCGCTTCATGACAAGAGAAGAGTTACTCCTCCACGCATGCTCCCAAATGTCGGTGAGACGATAGAAATTTTCCTCCTATTGGAAAAACTTTTCTACACGGAACGGAGCGCTTGGTACGGTGGAAATGAAGAAAGCTTGAACGAGCGCAAGTTAAGTCTAGAACTCGTTTATTACTAACACATTGTTGTGCTGTCTGAAGCTCTATTGGAAAAAGATCATGCGTTCGCTAGTTCGAGCTTCCCGCCCCCCGAAACCATTTGATGCGCAACGACTTCCGCTTAAATTCTCAAGATTTAGAGAGGGTTTTTGATGGTTTAACTAACCACAATTTATGTACTGAAGGAAGCGAAGCGTGCCGGGAACAAGTTACCTGGTTTCCTCCCATGCCATGACAGGTGTACAGTCCCACACGGTCTACCTTGGCCGATTTCTCTCCAAGCGTGTCCACACATAGAGAGGAACTTGGATTTCGTATCTAATAATGGAGGTTGGAGTGTTGATTATAGAAGAATGTATGACCTGACTGCATTATGCAGGATTATTTCTACACACAAGGGTATATTAAGGGAAAAGCACAGAGATGAGCTAGTTGTGTTCTCCTAACATTCCGCGTGGGTTATTTTGTCGGTAAACCGATTCAAAGTGTGGTCTAATGCTTGAATAGCCCTGCTCATTATACAAGAATTGAACCACCGCGATGCACTTTACACACCTCGCCCTGCGCTGGAGGATTGGGATCCACTGAAGCCATATCCGTGAACACGTTTTCCAGATACCATTTGAAGGTTTTACAGCCCAGCCTCTTTCTTAGCTTTACTCGCTCGCTTATGTCTCCAATATCGACGTTCTTCTCCTCATCAGTTTTCCTCCTGCAAATTGTACGAGGTCATCAATTCAGATCAAATATGTGTTAGAGTGCCACTTTTCGTATTCTCACCGCATTTTGACGTCATCTCTGATCTACTGGTGAGCGGACACCAAGCAAAATGGAATCTACTTCTTAAATAGACTACGAACAGACTCTCTTTCACAGCGTAACCTATCGACGATTACATCGATTACATATGATTCATAACACTTCTCCATTCTTTCCGTACCTGTAGTAAAATTCCTTGTACTCGTCCAGCCATACTTCGGCCAGACGATTGAAGTTCTTCGCCAGGGTGACTCCGGTGCCTTTAGGAAACTTGTAAGGTGACGTGTATTTACGAAACACATGACCAACGCGTGAGCATGGTACGATTTCTAATTGGCCTCCACACATCCATACCTTGGTTAAAGACAAGATAAGTTGATATTTTATCACATCAATGTCCCAGCAATCGTAGAAATACGGAGTTGAGCAAAATTCTCGCACTGCATGCTAGATGACACATAAAGAAAAATCATTCCATATTTGTTTTTAATCAAATTTTAACTTTACGTCCTGTTTGTGGCATAAATGTTGTTTTCAAGAAGAATTTATTCATTCACAGTACTACTTCATAATTGCAGATTTTCAAGTAATCGACTCCGAAATTTCTTGGTGTCAAGGACAGATCTGAGGAAAGCGGCAAGGGGGGTATGTCCTTTTGTTTCTGGAACATTTATGTTTTGTTTGTTTTTCCTTTTTGGTAGCGCATTCCTTTTGAGTTAACAAAATGCATATGAGCGGCATGGTGAGGGTTGGGTATCATCACAATATTTCTAGTTATAACATGTGTCGCCTTACTCTGAAGGATAGTTCGAGGTTCTCCCCTCCCCAGATGTCCATTTGGTCGTCATATGATCCTAGATCATAAAAATACTGTTTATGCATCGAGAACAAACCGCCCGCCATAGTAGGACTCCTGAAAGGAAGGATACGCAAATGGGAACCAAAATGACAAATGAGAAACAGTAGGCATGTTATGGAGAGACATTTTCGTGAGTGAAAACCGATCAGAAACATACTATCAATTATCGATCTTTTGTCTGATCAAAGAGTCAGTTGTCTGTTCAGAATATTGGTCGCTCGGTCGGCATTTAAATCTTCAGCTTGGAGTCACAGTCGTATGTTCAGAGTATCAGCAGTCGTCTGCTCGGGAGTATCAGTCGTCTGCTCAACGTGACAGTCGTCTGTTCGGAGTATTAGTCGTCTGTTCGACGTGACAGTCGTCTGCTCGACGTGAAAGTCGTCTGTTCGGAGTATCAGTCTTCTGTTCGACGTAACAGTCGTCTGTTCGGATTATAAGTCGTCTGCTCGATGTTACCGAGTCATCTGTTCACAGTATCAGTCGTCTGGTCGACGTGGAAGTCGTCTGTTCGGAGTATCAGTCGCCTGTTCGGATAATATATCGCTTGTTGTGGGTATATCTAAGGCGGAATTTCAGTCGTATGGTCGGAATGTCAGTCATATGGTCGTCTGCGTGATAATCATTACGTTCGTCAGAGTTAGGTGAATTGATTCTTAAGATGGCTTCTGTTACGGTCGTCAATAATCTGGCAGTTTACAACAGCGGTGCTTTTTGGAGTTTCCCTAACAATCTTTCGCCGTTACGAGCAACTGAAATCGATTGAGACCATTTTAATGGTCTTGCTGATAAATCATTCAGTTTCATGTCCATGAAAGCTGACCAAGGGAGGGTGTTACCCAGATAGTGAACAACCTTAATTTCGCTCTTGCCTTATGAAGTCTGTTTCGTCCTCTCTTCGTTTCTTTTCCTCTTCCGGAATGGCTTTCCAGGTAAAAAACAGATCCCAAGAAAAGCCTCCACGCTCATAAATTACGTCTGATGTTTGATAACCAAAGTCGTCAGCATTTATTACTTCTATCACAGGACAAACGACATTGGTGCGATTCTGCGCAATCCGAGCCAGTAGCGGTTCTAGCCACCCTTCAGTTGCTTCACAGTGGGAGTCCAAGAAAGTCAAAACCTCTCCCCGGGAAACCTCGGCTCCGCGAAGCCGTGCTCGAACCAAGCCTTCCCTCTGGGACATCCGAATAATTTTGACTTTTTCGAATTCGCTGAGCTGCTCCTCCAAAGACATTTTAAGGTTTTCTGTACGATGCAAAGGAATAGTTAAACGGTCAGATATATGTCATT
Source organism: Pocillopora verrucosa (assembly GCF_036669915.1). Taxonomy (NCBI): domain Eukaryota; kingdom Metazoa; phylum Cnidaria; class Anthozoa; order Scleractinia; family Pocilloporidae; genus Pocillopora; species Pocillopora verrucosa. The sequence continues at coordinate 6,427,217 of NC_089321.1, forward strand.
CACGTTTCGAATGGCTTGGGACTGGTCATTATTTATCGACGGGAAGGGGAAAGGTGGAGGGGGGTGGTGGTTTGGAGGATTTTGGTAGTGGTACGATTAAATTTGCCTAATTACCCCATAAAGCTCATCCCCCCTTTCCCTTCCCCCCCCCTCCCCAACCAGTCACCTCCTTACACTCTGTTGGAGACGGGTGATCATCCCCCTTCTGTTCTTCCCGAAAACCATGTGATCCACCCCCCAAAATCCTCCTCCCCCCGCTCCCCCCACTTCCTCTTCGGGTATAAATAATGGCTGATCCTTATCGAGTCAGTGTTTGTGTATTGAAAGGGTCCTTGGAGGTAAATTGATAACTGGATATTGCCAAGTACAAGTTGGTGCGCACCTACAGGTTTGAAGATAATTCTCTGATTTTTACAAAGTCAAACAAGTAAGATAGATTTGCGTCCTACCGAATTCACTGAAGTCATCTACCAGGACAATGTCAGCCAGAAGATGTGGTGGCGACCTATTGAGGACACTGTGTACTGTTCTCAATAAAACAGACAGAGCCTCGTTATGGAAACAAATGATAACACTTGTAGTCGGTAAACTAGTAGGGTATTTCTTGTGTTTTTTGCGACACCTGAAACAAACGGGAAAAATAAATCATTATGTACCGATGGAGTTGTCTCTGAAACAATACTGCATTTTAATTTTGGTTGAAAGGAACTTAATTTCAATTATCTGCCAACTAGCTGATCATGGTACCTAATTTACTGTTGATAAATCCACTTGCAAAAATAATGTTACACCTCAAGATCGAATGCGTCTTGTTTCAGTTTTACGGAATACAACCTTTCGGCGACTTAAGTTTACAGTGACAACGTAAAGAAACAATGGGCTGCTTACAATTAAACTTACTTTGGCCCACGATAGTCTTTCAGAGTTCTGTCCAACGACATATGATCACTGAGAATAACATTGAATGAATGGTTATCAAAAGAGCGCTCTGCTTCGTCCTTAAATCGCGACGGTAATGTCGCTGGCTCACCGTCATCTCCTAATCCTTGTATCACTTCTGAAAAGTAAGGTTTTACTTTGGGGCTTCGCCACTTCCGCTCGGCCTCGTGAGAGGACTCGCGTGGGTACTGTCCGTGCGAACTTCCGGTCGCGTCTAACGGCACGAACGAATCTGTGTTGAAAAAGTTCATTTGGCTGTTCATGGAAGTTAAAATGTAAAGAATGTCCACTGCGAGCCAAAATAGAGAAGTTAGTATGAACACTTTCACAAACAATCTCCGATTTCTCATCATAATGAGTCAGTTCGTGACAATGATCGCAAATGTCTGTAGTGTGCACCATCCAGTCTGCGTATGTCCTCTTTACGCCCAGGCAATGGTCGATCTCGTCGTCTGAATTTTCGATTTATCGCTCGCTTAAACTGCCCGAGTCTTAAACGTAAATAAATTGCTCAAAGAATTTTCATAGCCATACCGGCTTTCAAGAAGTGAAAGAACGGCCTAACATGGTTGATAAAATATTGATACTGTTACAGGTTGTTTATCAGGTCTCAACCATTATCATCCACGGAGTTGAATTCACCGGTACCTGTCTATGGCATTCTGGGAAAATAGAGGAGACTGTCAATCAAAAAATTGCGATGGTATAATAGTAAAATTCCCCAGACTGAGATGCCCGTAGACTGAAGAACTGTCAAGGCTTCGTTTGTGACGCCTCCACGTTCAGTTTTTCCCTTCGCATGAGTTTTCGTTTTAGAGAAATTCAAGTAGGTTAACTCTGTAATTCCTGAGTTAGACTAGCGTCTAACTTCTCCTTAGAATAACACCCCTTAGCCAAACATTAAGTTACGAGAATACAGGAAATGATCATCAATTGAGGAAGACCTTGAATGTCAAACAAATTCTCCTTGTTATAATCGTAGGAAATGTGTAGAGAACAATATGGAGAATATGCATACTGATGTCAGGGTGTAGAGGGTTACGGTAGGTTGTGCCTGAAATCCACACCGACACGTTTAAGGTCGGCGTTGTTTAAGTTCTGTTATCAGGTTATCAGAAGTGCACTCCGGTCTCAAACGCCAGTCCTTGTTTCCAAGCTCCCCTTCCTTCTTGATAAAAGGCCCTGGAAATCACAATGGCTACGTCACTAACATCATGTGAAGTCTCAACCAGTTTCAATATGATACATAAACGCTCGCTTTGACGCGTGAAGGTGCTTCTTGCAAATTAGTTCAATATCGCTCTTGCAAGGCTTTCCCAAAATTTGTTGTCAGAGGGACGCCTATAAGTACTCTCTTCAATCTACCACAAAATGGTTATCCACAAGGGAAGATCTTCAACACAAACGAAATACTAATACTTCAGTTATTGCTCTTTTATTTGTCTTTCAAAGATAATTTAAGTTTTCAAGCTACCATCTGTTTCCTGTTCCATTCTAATTTAAAATGTAATACCAGCAGCAAACAACTTAACTCGGGTTCCCCCAGGAATGAAAACCTTTTACATGAAATTGTAGCATTTACACTGTCAAAAGATTTTAAAACCTGCTGACTCAAAGTTTGTTGCAAAGAGTAAAAGAAAATAGGCAGCCATATTTAAAATGTCTTACTAGAGCCGAGTTATGTACCCGCATCTACGGATAGTTTAAAGCAGGGCGTTGTAAGTAATTAGGAAAAGCTTGGATGTTTGACCAGTCTCTGTTCAGCCGAGGCCGCTAGTTCCTCACGAAGACTATAGTAAGGCACAAAGCCCACAATCAGCCAATCAAATAAAAAACCATTAGGCATGCCACACGCGTTTTCCCGCGATTTGTGGAGATTACTTATTACGATTTCATTAATTCTTTAAGTCTTTTTCGTAATCTGTGATTAGCTATCGTGTAATACTCGGTTAAGAACCTCTTAAACCCAACCCTCTAAGTGTCACAGAAATAAAACACTAAACGCAGAAGCATCTGGACATACAACCAGAAAATACAAAACAAAATATTGATCAGGGATTAAACAGCAGTTTCTCAGGCTTGGAATAATTCGAAAAAGAAAGGTATATTGCTCCCGAGAGCAATATTTTGGTAAAAAACAATTCGCGAACAATTAACAACGAAAACTGGAACGACTAACTTCTGATAAGAAAGGGAATAAACAAGTACCATAACTGGGCTCATGTGGCTGCGCGGCGCAGAAAACAGATACTGCCTTACTCTTAAAGTGAAAAAAAAAACCTGGCACACGAGGCCAAAACTGTTTGCGCCAAGCACTATAGTACATATTTAAGATGCGTCAACGCATTTTTCGAACTGTTATGGTTATTACAACTTAAGTTCCTTTAAAGTAAAGAGCAGCTTCGTCCATACGGTGATATTCTGCGTCGTTTTAACATCCCAGTTACCTTTCATCTTTTGGCAGTTTGCCCCTCCAAAGGAGCATCAATAAGACAATGGAGAACAAACATGGGTCAGGATAGACAGATGCAACTGACGAACAATCAGGCTAAATTTTCAAGATGCTGATCGACAAACGGAGGCGAAGCTTCTCTCAGCAACGGCAACATTTAAATGAACATTTAAGTAATTCAGCTGATATTTAGTTCGACGAAAACGAAGTTAGTCTGGAAGAGCCAACATCACAGGTTTCTAGAGAGCTGTTTTCCCTGAATGACCTCTTTGATCTCTTGCAAGTCAAGAGTCTCGTACTTCAACAGAGCTTCGGCTAAACGGTTGTGTTCCTTAGAGTGAGTCTGTAGTATATTCTTCGCTCTTTCGTATGAGTCCTAAAACACAACACAAGGATTATTACCCCGTCAAGTAAATAACTAGCAGTCAACAGCTAACACCCCCCCCCCCCAAAAAAAAAAAAAAAACGGAAAAGCCTTTTGATTCCAATATCCCAAAGTAACTTCCATTGATTTGTTTTCATTTGGGTGTTACGTCAAAATCTGCAACCCTTCTTTGTTGCTTCTTGCCCCTATTTATCTGTCATATTGACGATGTGCTGATATTATGAAGTAAAAATGACATGTTGATCACTTTTAGGAGTGAAAGAGTTCAAAGTCTTCGAAAGTTTGGTTGTTGTTCACTGTTTATTACTTTCAGCTGGGAGGATGACACAATTATATTCTCACGATCGACATGTTTCTCTTTCTCCGAGTCTAATCACCAATGCCGCGTTATGCAAGATATATTCAAACTCTTTCCGAGAGCAGAAAAAAGTAGAATATCTATACTATCTACTTCTACTATCTCCTTCGCATTGTTGCACAGTTAGTCGCCTTGTGGGGACAGCTAACCTAAATTCTTGCCTTTTGGTGATTGCATAAACGTGGTTACCCTTTGTAATATTTTTTGCTCACCTTCAAAAGCTGCTTGACTTCACTTTCAATAAGTGCCTGTAACTCAGGACTCGATTTCGAAACATCCTTCACTTGAACCATACCGACCTGAGAGAGCAGAAAGAGATATATACATTCGTCTTCCCTGACTCTAATGATTTAGTTACTTCTACAATATAACAATTGATGAGAAGCGTTGCGAGAAACTTGGCAGCATAAGCGACAGAAAACCTCTCCAAAATTGGCCTTATAGATAAAGAACGACGATAGAAGGATAAAATGATAAACTGGATGCTTGCATGATTTTTCGATTGCTCTTCTTGCACAATCCGCCATGTTGAACGCACAACTGTTGACATCAAAGCAAGGCCAGTTGTGGTCAAACTCATGGCGGCGTTGCTAACTCTTTGGGTTCTCCCGAGTTTTCGCTGCTGTCGGGGAAGGCTACATGTGTTCCATGGGAACACTACTCACATGGTCTACACGAAAACTCGGAACACACATTTCCTTTCGAGAGACTACTTATAAATGACTTCCAGAAGCTTCCCTCTCTTTCTACTTATTGTCACTTGTTCCAATATGCTTAGTCCAAACAACGTGTTGTATCTCCTAAACGTACCTTGTCACTCATGCCGTACATAGACACCATGGCGTGTGCAATCTTGTTTGACGCTTCCATGTCGCTTGCGGCTCCTAACAGATACATAATCAAATAAAAAAATTTTTTTTAAAAAGCGCAAAGGGACTGTGTAAAAACACCTGCTCATGAAGCCAACATTATTACAGAGAAATAATCATCTAACCTCCGTGCACTAAAGCCAGTTTTCCTGACTTGTGTCTAAATACATTGAACGTGTGACATTAATCTTACAAATAAGCTGTAAATTACAGCCTTGTCACGTACCCATTGTGATGTTCTCTTTGCCAAATATAATTTCCTCTGCCACACGGCCGCCCATTGCCACATCCAGCCGTGCTAGAAGCTGGGCTCTAGACCAGTTTAACTCGTCTTTCTCAGGGAGCATGGCGACCTTTAAACAAAGAAGAAGAATGTGTTGAGTTACAGAGTAATTGACCTGTCTACCCTCTTTTCTTCATGGATACTATCTGAAGGTTTTGCTCCATTGGATTTCTTTTAAATTAAGGTTAGGAGGTTGAAGATCTCGGCGGCACCTTGCATAAACTTTTCCCCAGGCAAAGAAATGCTGCAAAACGTTTACGAACATGATACTTACCATTCCCAGGGACTGACCCCGCGGCACAATGGTTGCTTTATGTATCGGCAAAGCTTCAGGAGTATAAAGCGCCACGAGCGCATGTCCTCCCTCGTGATACGCCACAAGTTCCCTGTTCTTGGCTTCAATGACTTTACTTTTCCTTTCGGGACCTACAGCAATACGAGACAATATTGAGCACAAGCAAACCCACGGACCAGTGGAACACGCACTGGCCTCGTTGTGTGCGCGTGGGATCACGGATTGAAAGGTCTCGTTTTGAAGAATGATCAGGCAGTTCTCTCGTGTTATCCGATCCAGGAAGAGAGGAATACTACCAATCGCATCATGCTTAGGAAACACGGATAAGCTCAAGCATTTAAGCCATTTGGATGTAGGGGTCGTAAGACTTCACCTAAACCTTACCATCAGTTTTAGACGGCTTACATTGGATACTTTTCGGTGAAACATTGTACAAAAACAAAATAGTTAAACTAAATATGCTAACGAAAACACTCATCAGAGATGAATACTAAGCCAAAGAATGAAAAAGAAAAACGACCGTCAGGATGAAAAGAATACTACCATCAACAACAAACCATGACATTGTAGCTTGTACGAGTTCGTCAAATTCTAAGATTGACCAGTCGCAGTCTCGGTGAGAATTTTTGAGCTTATTACTTCCCATACTGCAGTTTGGAGCTCATGCAATTGAGCTGACAAGGCGGCGATTGAAAAAAAACAAAAAAACAAAAAGAGAAACAAAGGCAAATTAAAGATAAAGTAAAGCCAAACTTACCCATGATGATTTTGTCTTTGGCGAATTCAAGGTGCTTCGTTGAGACGCTCGCATCTCCTTCACTTGCTGCATAAATTGCTGCCACATTCACCATGTTGGCTAAATCAGCACCTTTATAAAGAGAAAAGTCCATGCTATATATAAGGTACTGGTACCTCATATACATTCATATTTAACGTCACTATCCGCCTAAATTTTTAATATACGTCTAAAAATTTAGCTTTACAAAATAACGTCAATACTATGTGCGCTGTCACTGTTCAACAGTATACGTCTAGGGGTTTGCACAACTGTCTCAAACTGTCCTAACTCTACATATTTAGAAGAGGAAATGAAATCAGGAGAGCGGTTCTCTAATGCTCGACTACAGATTAAGTTCGACAGAATGTTTGACCTTCATACCTGAGAAACCAACAGTTCCTCTTGCAAGCACTTCTACATCGATTTCTGCAGAAATAAGCAGCAGGGGGAGATAAACACCAAACTCTATGAAAACTGGTTCGCAAGTTCAAGAAATAGTTGCTTCTAAATGCTGTTACCCAGCGCTTTAAGTGCAAAACTGTGAATCGCCGATATATACAGCATCTACAATGCGAGGGCAGGCTATTATCATTTTGGAAGCAGTGAAGGGGGTACAAAAGAACAGTAACAAAGTTACGAAAGCAAAAAGAAGTATTAGTCAGCCGACGATTTATTTGACTCATAATATGAATGGGATTAGAATAGGCATACCTTCAGCAACTTGTACTTTCTTCAGATGCACCTTGAGGATGTCATGTCGCCCTTTCACATCCGGCATGGGTACCGTTATCTTAGTGTCAAATCGGCCAGGTCTGATAAGAGCCCTGTGTGATGCACATTATGAAGGATTAGTTCTAATAAAAATAGGTTCCGCTGTTAAAAACATCCAATTTTCCTTGTGTTTCAGTAATCTCTGTCATGTCAAATTAATTTTTATTGCTAAAAGGCTGTTCTAAAAAAACCGCATAAAATATGTATGAAAAGTAAAAAAAGAAAAAAAATTTAAAGAATGACACGGAACATACTTGTCTAAAACCTCTGGGAAGTTTGTTGCTCCAATAACGACTATTCCTTCTCCTGTATCAAACCTGTAAAAAAGATGTTTCATGTATGAGACGAAGCGTAATGTACATTCGCTCCATGTGATACTTGCTTCAAGTCTGGCAGAGAGATTATTCAGTATTCGAAAAAACTATATCAGCTGGTTTAATCAAGTTTAGTAGTAAACTTTTGTGGGGCTGAAAAGTCCACCTTTAATTCAGATAAAAAGATTATTCTCGTTATTCCTAGTGTTTTACAATATTTATAATTCATAGCTAAATAATAAAAAAAAGGAAGTGTACTTCGAATCAGGGATTAAATTGAAACACACCATACATTTGCATGCATACATGTTTCACGTTTTAAGTACAACTCAGTAGTTATAAAGCTGGCTACATCACTTAAGAGTTATCTTTGTGTTTCACTCAAAATAAAATTGTAGTGCTCAATGAGTCACAAAAAAATCCTTTCAAATGTGTAGAACTGATCTTTTTCAAAAAAAGAGCCACAAGAAAGAAAACAAGTACTCACCCATCCAATTCAACAAGCAACTGATTCAGGGTCATTCTGGAATATGGCTGATGATCGTGGACAATTCTTGTCCCACCAATCGCGTCCAACTCATCAATGAACACTATGCAGGGGGCATGCTCTTTTGCAGCAGCTAAAATAAAACAAAGAAAGTGATTATTTGCATTCCTTTTGCACAGAATTGTATCAAATCTTTATCAAATTCTCACGAGGAAACTGACACATTAACAATAATAATTATCAACAGCCTGGGAGCAGGTTAAGGGTAGGGTACATCCTGCACCCTGAACTCTTAGCCACACCCTTGTCTTCACTCACCGAAAAGATTCCTGACTCGAGCAGCTCCAACACCAACAAACATTTCATCAAACTCTGAACCAGAGCAGAAGAAGAAAGGAACCCCAGCCTCACCAGCAACAGCCTTGGCAAGAAGAGTCTTGCCTGTTCCTGGTGAGCCAATGAGAAGAACTCCTACGAACAACACAAAATAACATCAATTAGAGAATGAAAACAAAAGAAAAAAGAATTGAGTTGACCTTGGCTACTCACCTGTTGGCATCTTGCCTCCAAGTCTTTTGAATCTCTCTGGATTTCTTAGAAACTCCACCACATCCTTTAATTCTTGCTTAGCTTCATCCACCTGAACAATGGAGAAAATTTGGCACCGTGTAGTTACATTCACAACATGTACAAATTAATAACACAAAAATTCTATGTTTCCCATCTCAAAAGTCTTGAAGAATCAGCTCAAATTATTGAAAACTTCCCTCCCTATCCTAGATTCAAGAATCTAGGATAGGGAATTGTGGATCGAGGGGACTGTCTACATTATTTTGGGCAATACTTCACATACAAAAGCAGAAATTTATAATTGAAGTACTGTCAATTTCAAAACAATTTTAGGGCCAAGGAATGGAAAGTTAAATCAAACCTTGCTGGGAATTACATCACACACCTTTCTTGGGAACATATGTTGGTGAGTAAAACAGCTTTATTTAATTGAGCTGAGACTGCAAGGGTAGGGTAGAGAGAGCCAAATCACGAATGAGACTAACAGCTTTGATGTCAACCCAATTCATACAACATTTACAGGGACAGCAATCTACAGAAATCTGTCAAGATGTTTACTTTTGCTACAGACTTACCCCCTGAACATCACTAAATTTGCACTTTCTGTCTGTGGTGTTGGGCTGAATATCTTTGTGACCTGAAGTTACTGTGAGTTAAAATAACAAAAAACATCCTCATCATGTACCACAGATTGAGTGGCTAAATACAACAACAACACTTTACAAATCTTATTAGCACATACATAGAGTATTATGCCAAGTCAAAGTGAGTGTGACCATAAAAAAAAATGCTTTGATTGATGTACAACCAGCAATGGTCCAACTAATCACTAAAGGCAACTTATTAAAATTGGATAGCAGTGAGACAGGGGTCACATGAAATCATTAGTTCGACTGTTGCTAGGAACACGCACTGAATTCGATGAAATCTTGCCAGCTATTTAAAATATTACAATTAAAATAAATTTGTACAACAAGCAGAGGTTGGGGGAAACAAAAAAAATTTTTTTTTTTTTTAAATAAATGAGAAAGCAAGTCCAACAGTCTAGGGAATGCAAATTTCAGACACTACAAATGAAGCTGGACAGGTGCTTGTTTAGGTTTTTGTATCATCAAATCAAAACACACTAAAAGTTATATTTCACAGAACAGCTACGCTGATAACACCTATTCATATGCACAGGATATAATGCCTACATTTGGGTGGGTGCCTAGATTTCAGTTCCAGGTTCAAATTGGAAAGCTTATAGCCAATCACCCTTGAGAAAATTGGTGTTACAATTTGGATCATTGCATTAATAAAAAGTAATAATTACTTCACTTGATAACAGTAACTTTAGACTGTTCTATAACACCTCACACTTACATTTCATTTGAAGTTGCCCCTCAATCAGCGAGGTGATCAGAAAAAGGGCAATCAAAAATCTGACTGTGTTCCAAAATTGTTCGCGGAAGAATGAACCTGCAAAGTAACAGAGTAAAATCTGTCACTGAAGTATTTTTCAAACAATAAATTTTCTGTGTTATGAAGGTATAGTATATGTTAAAGCCTCCTGGATCAACCAGAAGTGTCCTCTTGAAAAAAAGAACTATACTGAGCTCACCTTTCTGGTTTTGAGTAATGACATGTATTGGACTGTCCTCAGTCCCAGTTTGAACTAAAGGAGAGGTTGGTGCCCCATGGGATGATGTACTACCATAATCATTGCCTGAAGAAAAGATCTAAACACAGACACACACACAAAAAAACAAAGTATAAGGGCCAATTATCAATGTCTTAAGGATAAGAATCCCTATCCAATAAACCCCCCACCCTCATAAGGAGACCAAAGTTTTTCATGAACCCACCCTCCCTTCCCCCTTAAAAAACCCAAGATACAAGAAAGAGCTTAATGACATTGGGCTAAAATTATGCTGGGCCAATTTTTTGAAAGTGCCCATTCTCTGAAAAGCCCCCTCATCTAGAACCCATGTCGGTTCCCTCAACAGTAATTGTATAATAGTATTCAGGAAAGCTCAAGTGGCCAGTGAAGAATAAAGTCCTACTATAAGGTGAATTAACATCTCTTTTCCTTAGGCTATAAATATTTTCCTTTCAGTAAAAAATACACATATGCATACATATAAGCATTTAACTGGAATATAGGACAGAAGTTGCAGCTTCTCAAAACAAAGATATCTTGGAATTGGTACAACCTTTGCAAAATTCAAATGCACAAAAAATAAATATTTAGTTTTATACCTTTTTCATGTCAACTTGGTTAACTCTGTCTGTCATCACCAGTGCCTGTAAATTTTAACATTATTTTTAACAAAGCTAATTCAGCTGCATCTTACTAAGTGAAATAATTTGATCAGTTATGAAAGGATTTATCAAGGACTGATAATCTCATCAATTTCAAAACAATTTAGTAATCTTTATTAACTAAACTTTATATATTGTATTTACTTTGCAAAAAACCCAGGCACAAAAAAATTAAACTTAGGCAACTTTACCTTCAAGTATTCATTTGTCACAGATTGGTCTATGGCATACTTTCCACTCTCATATCTCCTCACAACATAATTTGGATCCTCCTGAACCAAGGCCTGAAAGTTACACACAGATGGTTATAACACAATCATTCCTGCTTGTCTTACAATCCATTTTATTCATAACAACTATCTTTAAATAGATTTGTACCATGTGAGCACACAAGCCAACATAAACTGACCCGTAAATATTCTGACTGAGCCCTGGGATTGTGTTCTTCTGCATTAGCTCTCTCCTCCAGCTGCTGTATTCGCCGTGAAGAATACGAATGTATTCCTCTGTTTTGGGTGTGAACTACAGTAAAGGAGATCAAAACTTTGCAGTCACATTTTTAACATAATTTTGCCACAACAGGACTGTAGTGAAATTTATATCACAGGTAACCCTACTTTATATGCTGTGAGTACTTTATCAGCAGTGTTCTCAAGCTAGGGACCTTACATTTGGTCAAACATATTATCATGCACAGTTGATACACTTACATGATGTGTGTAGCCATGGTATTTTTGAAAAAGATGTCATGAAGATGGAAGACTTGTGCCTTGAATAATCAGTTATACTTGAAAATCCTGTCAAGAAAAGATGCAATCAGTAAGTCAACAACCAAGTGAGACAAATTCTCAAGTTGTGCAATAGCTCTGTCAACTTTTTCCAGAGTTGCTATCTAGTGACCTAAAGAGAGGGCATGAATTTATCCTATACTAAAGCTTGCAAAACATGTGTGGTACTAAAGAAATAGGCTACTTCTGTTGCAGGTTTAGCTCCAAAATTACTGAAATTCTGCCAAAACTATTTTAAAGGTTTAGTTAAAAAAAAAATTAAAAAATTTTCAGACTCACAGCCCAGTTTCTCAGTTTTAGCTGACTGCTTTTAACAGTTTTACCATCACATCTACAGTATCACAAAATGAAACCTATCAGCTTTACCATGTTTATTCTTGAAAAATGAATCTGAAGAGACATGAGATACTCTCCACAAGTTATCAGTGCTGTTTGTGTTACACTGACAGATAGACAAAGCTGTGGTCAGCTGAGATAACAGTTCAGCTGGAATAGATGACAAACCAAATTCTTCAAGAAATGTGGTGTAAGGATCCTAAAAGTGAAAAGAAAAAATTATGACAACTAGTACTCATAGTTGATATAGAAGGTATATAATAAAGTACACATGACAGTTATAAGTGCAAAAACAAATTGAAGAAAAGATGAAAACTCTTGACCCAGATGCAATCACATTGAGACTTTGTACAACAGAAATTGGAAATTTATTGTCAATTTGAGACATTTACAACTTCATTTGTACTAGCCCAATCAAAACTTCCCCATCAAAAGAAAATAATTAGACTTAAAATATCAGATAAATAATGTTTGTGCTATGTGAAAATAGATATGGATTCTCCATAATTAGGTCCGAAATACAATCAGGATTTGAGTAACTGGGCTGCGTTGTTTGAAAGGGGGTTAACGTTAATCTAGGATTAAAAGTTAACCTTGTCTTCAATTTCTCATGTAGAAGAGCATGTATAAATGTAAGAGCTGAGGATTTATTGGGGGAATTATCTCAATATGACTTGAAAATAACAAGAAAAAAAATACAAAAGAAAAATCCCCTTGTGAAGCTATTTAACTGAATCAAAAATTTACACTGATGCAGGGTTAGGTTAACTGTGTTTCAAAGAACCTGGGCCTAGGCTTTCATCCCTAGACACTTCCCCTAACCTTCTGAAAAGATGGAATGGTTGTGTGGGTGTACATATATCTGGTTAAGAATTAACTTTTTAAACCTACACTGTCAGATGTTACTGTGTCTGAGGTAGTTGCCACACTTGGTTCTGTTTTTACTTTTGAGTTGTTATCATGCTGTGTTTTTGTCTGTATATATGACATACACCTTCCAATGGATGACTTCTTGACACTATTTAACACTGTTGTCATTTGGTAAAGAAGTCCTCCAGCCTAGAGAACACAGAAAATAATTGATGAAGAAAATAAAAACACATAAATACTTGATTGAATGAATGGAAAAAAGAAACAAACTCCAACTGAACATTAAAACTTTTGAGTCAAAAGGGGGGGGGGGGGGTTTGATGACAGAATAAGTGCCTTGTCCTTTTCGGTACATAAACCCCAGATAAGGAGATTAGAATGACAACTCAATCTGATGATTACTACTTTATTATCACTTCTACCAGCACCATAATAAACATCTCTCTGCACAGCTCAAGTAGATACACAGGTATGTTTATTGGCTGTAACTCCACGAAATTAAAATTTAGAACATGGACATCCTTTATTATGACAGGAAATTTTGGGTACAACTGCAAAAAAGAGAGGGAGCTAGTAATAAGCACTTCCTGTGCACTACATCTAATCAATTTCGATTTAATTTTTAAGAGGTTCAGAAGTTATGATATTAGTATCACATCAATCTTCGCAGAAACACTCGCATACTTAGTTTACGCAAAAAGCTTTACAGTCCAGTTACTACCGCTGTGTGCCATGCTTGAATCCATCTTTTCGCAAAACGTTAAAAGCTACGATCGAGTATACACCAAAGATGTGACAAGAGAAACGAAATGTGACAGGGAAATAAAGAACAGTGTTTAATATGACGTAGAGAATTTTGAGACAAGCACGTGAGACAAACACGGGAAAATTAAAAAAGTTCATTGCTTTACCGGCTTAAAACATGTTTTAGATACCTGAGGGGTGATTCCTGATGGAGAAAACATCTTTTGCTTGTTAGTAACAAAATTGAATCACCGCATAGGAAGTAGATTCCGAGAATTTAGTTACACAACATAATCACAGAGTCCATTATACTTTCCTTCTGAGGCATGAATGTTGCATCATGGGTTTTGGTGGTGAGCCGCTGACTAAAATAAACGCGGGAAACACAGAAGTTGAGTACAGTGCACCGTCCCTGAGCAATTGCCGTAAAATCAAGTTTAAAGATGTTTGTGAAAAAAGCTGTGGCAGATTTGAAAAGAAAATCATATGCACTTGTTCTTAAAAAATGAATGGACGGTATTATAAATATACGAAGTTTGGGGAGCCCTTGAGAAGCGAGTGTTCCGTAACCTACACGTTGAGCAAGTCTTGGACTTCCCTTGTGCCCTTCAAATAATTCAAATGACCCATTTTTGGAATTTCAACGTTTATTCATCCGTATTATTGGATACAGAATGGCTTCAAAAATTATTAAAAAGAAAAAAAGATTTCGTTGTAAGCAAAGGAAATTTAATTCTAGCGTCCAAACTACTTAACTACGTCCCAGGTTGCCCGCTTCTCTACATTACGTACTTGAATGAGTTACGACATCGTGACGATTACAATCCGTGATCTCGCGTAACCATAACAACTGCACAGACTAGGAAGATTTCCGATTTCATGGGGAGTGGCTACATGCGTGTGTAAATAACGAGTAGTTATGGTTATAAAAAACGCCAAATGGAATTATAAACTCTCTGTGCAAAACAATATCAGGCGATGATGAGAATGAAAAAGAATCCAACCTATAGGATGTCCTTTTTAATACTTATCGGTGTGAGTTTTTGATCTTTCTGGCCACAAGCAACTACGATCCATTTTAGGAATCACTCGGAGACGTAAAATGACAATTAAGGTAGGTGTCTAGCTTCACCACTTTTCATTGCACCTTTCGTAAAGAGTTTTTCAGTTAATCTGACTTATCATGTGGCCGTTGTTTAAGATTTCGGACCTCGTTTATCTTTATCGCTTTCACTAAATCTCTTAAAGATAAGGCGCGTGCAAATGACCGTTGGCTATGATGCATCGAGATCGTTTAATTTAGATCAAAATTAGCGAGGAAAAACCGAAATTATTTCTCTTCTATTTAAAGTCGAATGAAAAATGGGCTGAAAAGTTATTATTTTGCTGACGACTGACTGACAGATCGTTTGACTGACTAACTGGCTGATTGAATAAGTGACTGACGGACTAACTGACTCACAGAAAGGTGGACGGAAGAATCGAGCGAACAAAGAGTGTGTGTGTGTGTGCGTGTGTGTGTGCGTGCGTGTGTGTGTGTGTGTGTTTCTCATTGTCCTTTGGTCATGTGCACCGTGACATGAAATTTGGGACGTCGTTTTCCAAGATCTTGGTTAATGGCTCCTAAAGGCTTTTAGAGCACCAATCTCTGAATATGTTGAGATCAACTAAAGGAATCAAACAAACAAACGAAAAAAGATCGATCTATTCATCCATCGATCAAACACAGAAAAACAATTTCCTCTTTCACTTTTATTTTCATTGTTGAGGAACTGGCTATTTAAGAAGAAACATAAAAAGAAGAAACATTAATTCAAAAATATGGTAGAAAACTGACTCAAAGTAACCTTATTCAGTTTATTTTGAGCATTAGTTGCTATATTTTTGACGAACTGAGGTCTTGTGAAGTAAGTCTCTTACACGGGGGTATCTCAAAGTCCTTTCTCCCATCACAGGTAATTTTTCTTTTAAAATACATGTCATTGCTGCGGTGACTTACTTTTCCATCCTATTTCCTATCTTCTGTTTCTGCATTTCATCAGTTCCAAGTGCTCTATAGTCCTTCTCTTCCTCCGCTTTCCAGCCGTTCTGATTGTTCCGACCGTTCCTGTGTTTCAGGCCTCGTATCCCAGATTTCCGGTATCCCTTGACACTCACCAAAGCGGCAGTTCGAGATCGACCGGTTTATTACGACAAGGCTAACCTGCAGAACAGTCGCAATTTTGACGATAACACAGCTGAAATATCTCTTTGTCATCATTTTAGTCAGCCTTTTTACCTTATAGACATGTCTGATGAGGTGGAGAAGAAGCTTGATGTAGAGAATTCAAACTCAAACCCGGAGGAAAGCCTGAAGGAACAAGCCGCCGGTGATGACGAGTCTACGGAACAGAAAAAAAAATTTTCCGTTCTGAAGGTGAAATTTGGACCAGATTCTTCTGGAGACACAAGTGGAGAACACTCGAATGAGTCTTCTTCACCATCCAGTCCGATCGAAAGCCCGCGAAGCCCTGAACATTTCACTCACGGTTACGCTACCAACGAAGCCATCCCCATGACTATCTTCTATCGGAGTCAGCACTCGCACGGACACGGTGGAAAACAACGGCCCACACTGCAGCAACTACGAAAAGGCTTAGAAAATGACAAGGTATGAATGTATTTTAAGAGTGGTCAACCGTTGAAGTACGAACGCTCGTGGGCTTTTCATTTTCAGTTTGGTGAATTTTTGAATTTTCGTTTACTTGTCACGTGCAATGTGGTCTTGCGAGTATCAAGATGGGTGTGAAATCTTCTGACCGGTGAATGTTTTCCATTTTTGATAAAGTTATCGTGATTAGGGGTTTAGACGATATTATTGTGATACGCGGCGGTAAATCTAATTTGTATGCTGAGTGAACGAAATTAATGATGGTTCGCTGGAGAATAAAGCTCCCAGGATTGCGAAAACAACCGAGAAACACAGTACCTTAGCTACACTGTTCTCTAGTCCTTTTGATGTTTATAAACAAAGCATTGCCGTGTATTTAAGTCACATCAGTGAAGAAAACATCATAAAATTTAAAATATTGCTGCAGTCTAAATGTGTTTGTATCCTTGACACGCACCACTTGGTTAAATGAACTGATGATCAAAAACACTCGCGCCTATATTGATTTTATGGGCAGCTCGCTAACCGTTTTTGATTGTAAAAGCTCCGTCAAAGCTTCTTAAAAGTTAAATTTGATTCAATTTATAAAACTCGGCCTGCGGACTAGACACGAAAGTTGTACTTGAGCCATGTAGAAATTAGTAGCTTATGTGATTAAAAAATATGCAAATACGTACGAAATTGATTTTAGGTGTGGTAAAAAATCACAATATTCAGTTACCGAGATATGTTTACCTTTTGAGCAATCGATTATAGAACCTCTCTTGGTTTGATGAATTATTGATTTGTGCAGCATGTTTGAACAACCACAGAAAATGGCCCATGATTTTCAAACTTTTCAACCATTTTTCCAACATTGCAAGCAGATTATTATGAGGACAGAAAATGTGGCCATTATTTTTAAAAAGTAACCAGTTTAAGTTCACCGTTATTGTGAAATATCACGTTTTGATTAAAATCAGAACAATTTCATATTTCAGGTGTTGTATAATTTATTACCTGTAAAATTATTGAGATAAGTTTTAAAAATTTGATACAAAAAAAGATATTTACAGCTGTATGACCATTTCTGGTATATGTGCTGTTTATTTATGCTAAAACTGCTGGCATACATGATCAACTCTTTTGTAATGGAACAACATTGAATTAAATGATTTATATATGGTACATTGATAAATTGGACTGGCCTGCAAGCAGGCAAGTTAATCTTTACTTGCCTGAAAAAACTGATGACTTTCTAAGAGTGATGCAGTAGTTTTGATTGTGGCGTACTAATCAAAAACACTCAAACAACCTGAAATTGCTGACCACAAATAAAATATAACATGAACAAATCTTAATTGTGTTGGTGGTAAATCAGTTGGCTACTTACAAGTGAAGCCTAAGGGGTTACACCAAGGACTAAGCAAAGTGATTTGTACTCATTCCAAATTTTCATTTATTTTTTAGGCTGAATTTATAGAGGAAACTGCCCCTCTGGATGATAGCAAATTAGAAGATGGCCAGGATTCTATAGAAATAAGAAATGCAAGGAGTGCACCAAAGTTTGGTTGGATCAAAGGTGTGCTTTTTGGCTGTCTGCTCAACATATGGGGTGTGATGCTTTATTTACGGCTCTCCTGGGTGGTGGGACAAGCTGGAATAGCTTTGGCTTCTCTCATTGTGATCATGTCTGCTGTGGTAACTACTCTGACAACATTATCGTTATCTGCAGTTTGTACCAATGGTGAAGTCAAAGGAGGTGAGTGGCTATCATGTGGCATGATGCATCACATTATGAGGGGGGCATTGGGATTTTTGGTTCTGTGGTTTTGGCTATTTTTTAGACCAATTTTTTTGGTTTTTGCACCAAAAAACTTGGGTTTTTCAGTTTTGGTGTTCATTGGGGTTTGCAGATTTTCAGTTTTTTAGCATTTGGTTTTTGGTTTTCATGAAAAATACTAACAGGTTTTTGGATTTGATATCTGATGCAGTTTTTGGTTTTTCCCATTTGACCTAAATGGGTTCCAGTTTCTCTTCGATCTAAGGGGCAATAATGCGCTTCTGCTGATCTCGGGTAGCCGCTAAACGCAAATGTTATAGAGAGGAATGCGTGACAAACCAATTGAAATATTACAGGGATCCCTCCTCCAAAGGGGGGGGGGGGGGGAGAGGGTGTGGCTACATATAGGGTACAGCTAAGGACAGAATATTGCCAGAGTTTCTTTATCAATGCCGCCTCAAAGTTGGTGACCAAATTACAGGCTGCATGTGACTGATTGATTCAACATTCCAATAGAATCTCCAGACTTTCAGGTCTTAGTTTGCAAATGGAAGTGTTAGATTAGGGACTTTTGATGAAACTTTCGAGAGCTATAGCTATTTGCGACTGCAAAATTGCAATTCTATTGAGGACTTTTGAGCAAATTTCCTTTACTTAATTAGGCTCTATTACCAGCTGCTGAGTCCAAAGAGACCACACTCAAGGTCCTTGAGAGAGTAGCTGTTAATTTAAGCAGATACTAGAAGATACAAATGCCAAGCCCATGGCATTCATAAATCCTGTAATGAAATTAGTGTAGTTTACTCTGTATGCTCCACTTGTCACCACTGTATTGAATCAATCAGAGTTTTAATAACTGGGATGTGAAAATGTATCGGTTTTGACAGTTTCGCATGTGGTTTTCAGTTTTTATTGCATTTTTTTCGGTTTTTTGGTTTTGGATGATTTTTTGTACAGTTTTGCGGTTTCTAATAGGCCCTAATGCCCCCCTCCATTATTATAGGCACTGACTTGTCATAGCACAGCACTGTCCAGTATTCTGTGCTATATTATATACCTATTTATGCATTCATCATTGACTAATCAGGATGGAATATTTTTTTGAGTATGTGATAAGTCCCCGAAATATTTTAAGCACATTGGGTGACATAGTTGCCACGACAGAATTTTTCCTGACAATATTGATGCAATATCAAGCAGAAAAGTGATTAAGATACAATACAATATTTTTTTTTTACAGCTCCCCTATAGGAGGCTATTCTGTTGTAATATACAGTGATAGAAAATTCACAATAATACATTGCAATGGGGTGAAAAATATTTACATGTGTTTGCAAAAAAAATATCTACATATAATGTTCATTAGGAGATTATAAGTTAATCCATCACCAATTTCTTTCAAAGTAACACAATAAGAATTGTATAACAGACAGTATGGAGAATTACTAATTAATAAGATCTTGAAGCCAAAATGGTTTAGCATCCTGGGTGATGTATGTTACTATCAGGCACCTAATTTCCCCAAACACAATTCACTGATGCAAATTAAATATTCAGTAAACATACTTTTCTTGTAGGTGGTGCCTATTATCTCATTTCCCGCAGTCTAGGGCCTGAGTTTGGAGGCTCCATTGGCATAATCTTCTCAGTAGCCAGTGCTGTGGCAACAGCAATGTACGTGGTTGGTTTTTCAGAAACGGTGCGGGATATCCTCCGGGATAACGGCTCCCTTATAGTAGATGAGTCCAATGACATACGCATTGTGGGCCTCATAAGTGTTGTCATTCTCCTCGGCATCACCATGATTGGGTTAAAGTGGGTTGTACGTGCACAAATGTTACTTCTTATTGTACTAGTTATTTCCATTCTTAATGTGCTGATTGGCACTTTCATCGGGCCACAGTCTGACGAAAGCAGAAGCAGAGGTTTTGTGGGGTACCAAAAGGAAGTGTTTGAGACCAATTTGGGTCCTGGTTATAAAGGCGAGAGTTTTTTCTCTGTCTTTGCAGTCTTCTTTCCTGCTGCAACAGGGATTTTAGCTGGGGTGAATATATCTGGTGATCTCAAAGACGTGCACAAGGCTGTTCCAAAGGGGACCTTGCTGGCCATTCTAATCAGCACCATTGTGTATGTCATGCTTGCTTGGTTTGTGGGTGGATGCATCGAAAGAGAAGCTCTGGGGTTTGTGCAGGAGGTGTTGCAAAATAAGACTTTGGCTTCTTGTGTAGAACAGGAGTGTAGATATGGGCTTCTAAATGATTTTCAGGTAAGGTTTCCTTTAAAAAAACAAAGCATATACTGTTAAATTTTTTCAAAATGCTTGCACATGTCACTGGTATTCAATCTATCTTATAGATATCTGATTGTTTATTCCCTGGCTGTTACCTTCAACACATCTCTTTGTAAATGAGTCACAAGAATTTGGTGTTATTTAAAGATAACATTCTCATTCCCAGTTTTCTTGATATTATAAGTTACATGCGAGTCACCTATGGGAGTTAGAGGGTTTTAAAAGAATAGCTTGGCTTGCAAATTCTTTGGCTCAGGTCCCTTTGTAGCCACCCTGTCACAAGAGGTCTTTCCACTGAGAACAGGGTTGTTCTGCTGATTTACCTCGATAATTCCATGGATAAAGTCTTCTGACTTCTAGTGAGAATTATGAGTTAAAATAGCTGGCTAAGATGTTATTGAAGGTCATTCGGCCTCTTTGTGTTGCATTTGCACTTACATGTAGTACTAATACAGTATATACAACTTTCCCCAAAGACTGAGGCCAATTACTTCGAAATTTGAGTTATCAATTGATTAATTGATCCCTAACTTATTTAAGTAGTTATCTTTTAGTAAATTTATCTTTTAGGTTATGGAGGAAGTGTCGGGATGGGGTCCAATTGTAACAGCAGGCATCTTTGCATCCACTTTGTCCTCTGCACTTGCGAGTCTTGTCGGGGCACCCAAAGCATTCCAAGCAGTTTGCAAAGACAAGCTTTTTCCTTACATAGATTTCTTTGGTGTTGGTTATGGGCCTGGCAATGAACCGCGTAGGGGCTACATCTTGGCTTTCTTCGTGGCGGCAGCGTTCATTGCCATCGGAGATCTCAACGTGATTGCCCCAATCATATCCAACTTTTTCCTCATTGTGTACGCTCTCATCAACTACGCCGTGTTTGCTGCCTCGTTATCGCGTTCTCCGGGATGGCGCCCCTCGTTTAAGTACTACAACATGTGGGTGTCGCTGTTAGGGGCCTTGCTGTGTGTCGCTATGATGTTCCTTATCAACTGGTGGGCCGCACTGTTGACAATATTCATTGTGCTGATATTGTACAAGTATGTCGACTTCACCAAACCTAAGGTTAGACTTGAAATGCGAAGGATAATGTGTGGTTTTATATTTTAGTGGTCCTGTGTAAAAAGGTTGGGGTACCATCAAAATCGTTAACCTCCAGGAGTGACTAACATCTGATTTCTGCCTATAGTATCACCCCTGAATCAATAAAGGAAATGATCATCAACTAAAGCAGTGTTCTCCTTTTCAGGCCGTAACCGGTAACATTTACCACCCGTAGTACCTCTTATTACCGTTTAAAATTGCTTGGAATTCTTGAACATTCATCGGGCAAAAGGATTGCTTTACCGGTTTGAAAATTTGTTTTACCTGTCGTGCTTAAAATAAGAGAGAACACTGCTAAAGGAGCACTAGATTTCTAACAAATTCTCAATGTGAACACCTTAGGAAATTGAAAGGGAGTTAGGGGTTTATAAACTAGTTTCCATGTAATGAGAAGATTTGCCATCTCTCGCTCTCAAAATAGACAAGTTACTGGACAATAGGAATCTGCGGCGTAACCATTTTAGCGTGGAAAGTAGAGGGGTTTTGTCGTAGAATGAAGGTGGAAGTTATTGATACCCGAGCTCTGAGAAGTTATCTCGTCAAGCGACAAATTTAAATTGATTTTCTAAAGTAATCCCATTGTCTTTTAGTCCGTGGCGACGAGCGAAAAAGCAAGCATTTTACTTCGAGCGCTCGCCGTTTCGCTCGTCTCAGTGACTGAGAGACCGCAACCGCCCAAACTAAGGCGGGATTACATTCGTTTCGCTTCAACTCGCTTTGTTATTGTATTGGTAGAGAAACTAGCCTCGACTTCTTAGCTAATCAGAAGCAAAGTTAAGGCTAATCTTTGGTTAAGCTCGCTGGTTGTACTGTGCTCGAGAATGTCTATACATATACGTACTGGCTTTGAGTTCTCATCGACTCCTGGAGATATTTAAATCTACCGCGGGGTTTTCGACAGTTTACTCAGCACCCTGTTCGTTTTCTCTCCTGCTACATACAGGTGAATTGGGGATCATCTGCGCAAGCGTACACTTTCGTGCAGGCCTTGCGCTACACTCGCCGATTGGATGGAATTGGTCATCACGTGAAAAACTTCCGTCCACATTGTTTAGTGCTAACCGGACATCCACAAGACCGACCCAACCTAACATACCTAGTGTCTCAGATAACTAAAAACGTCAGCCTTATGGTGTACGCTAATGTGATAAAGGAAGCTTTTGGAATGCTCCCTGAAGACGAATCAGATGTCGAGTGGATGAGAAAACACAAGATCAAAGCTTTCCGCGCTGTGACCACAGGTAAACAATGTACTGCCGAATTACTGAAGAGTTGCCTTCTATTCAATTTTAATTTTTTCATTTCCGCCGGTGTGTATCAGTTTTCACTGTGACTAACGCTCGAAAAGTCAGCTTTAGAAACTCTCTGTGGTGGCCAACTTACATTTTCAACTCAGTTGGTAAAACCAATTTATTTTATATCAGTTTTAGTCAACATGTTTTATTGTTTTCTTTTTCCTGTGATTCGTTATACATCCCCAAATTATATACGTTTTTCTTGTTTGAAGATATGTTTAATGGGTGGCAAATGGTTACATTTGTGTGCGAGGGGTTGCATTTCCGTGCTTTGTTCACGAAGCACAAGGGGCAAATGAATGACTGATAGACTATTGGTTATCAAGAGGGCATGATTATTTGATACTGATTTGCGAGCACAAGTCATGTGCATTGACCTGGGGCTCTCACATGAAATGGGTTCTAAAAAAAAATCCCAGGAAAGCAGCACTCCTCTAAATCAGTACTAACATCGCTGCCCTACCCTTGCAAAAAAAAAGAGAGAGAATCTTTAGAAAATGCTCGAAATTAATCCGTAATTGCCTTCAGGTCCATGGAATCACAGAGGAAAACTTGTGTCGCATGTGTATTCGGTAAGAAGAGTTCATTTTCTCTACTGATGTCATCTCTCTGTTCCCATTTTCCCTCTCTACAGCGCCCAGTCTCCGCACGGGGGTGCAGTCCATGATTCACCTCACCGGACTGGGAAAGATGCGGCCAAACACGGTTGTCATGGGCTATAAGAATAACTGGACAGATAAGAGGTACTTAAGTGAAGTAGTAGATTATCTTGGTGTTATTAACGATGTCTTCGAGCTCAAGTATGGTCTGGTCATTCTTCGAATGAACGAAGAACAGAAGAAAAATTTCATCGTAGAGAAGGTGGATGAAAGCTCTTCGTCGGATTCGGACTCGATTATAGAAGAAGACGAATATCCTAAGCCCAAACGTTCCTCTCCGGCGAAAAAGTCAACGAACGAAGAGAGAGAAAGTCTTACTAGCCCTGAGAAGGCGTCCGAACTAACGTCCGAATCTTCGCCGACACCGGAGGTCAAGATTGCATTGAAAGAGAAACAAACGGGCACCATCGATGTCTGGTGGCTGTACGATGATGGTGGCCTGACGGTATTGCTACCGTACCTGCTGACACTTCATCGTGCCTGGAAGAAGTGCAAATTGAGGTTTTTCTCAGCTAACATTCGCTCCAAGCACGAGGTGAATCCGCAAGGTTTGCAAATGGCAAACTTGTTAAAGAAGTTCCGCTTTGACGCTAGCTGCGTGGAGCAAGTTGAAATCAATGAACCGCCGTCGAAGGAGAGCATCGATGCTTTCAGACGTCTGCCAGTCAAAGAGGAGCTTGGAGAAGAGCCTATCAAAGACCAGAAAGTTCTTAGAACGATTCGCATCGGAGAACTCGTGCGGCAGCACTGCTCAGAGGAGACAAGGTTGGTCGTAATCTCCATTCCAGTCCCCGTCACTGACGTCACGACCCCTTTGATGTACATGAGTTGGCTTGAGGTGATGTCCGCTGACTTACCGCCGGTTCTACTCGTACGTGGCAATCAAACCAATGTGTTGACATTTTACTCGTAGTTTAGACTTTATTTTTTGGTCATAAACCTTTTCTTAGCCTACATACGCGTCCTACGAAGGCGGTTTTGTTTCAATTTGATAGTTTAGCGAACTCAGCTCATACTGATGAATATTAATGGCGAAACAGAGAAAGCGAAGCGAAGAAAGTTGTCCTGTTTGAAAAGTCTTGCTACCACGGAACTGATCCCACTTAAGTTTGGATTGTGAGACGTTAGCGTTTTAAAGCAATACCAGTAATTTATCACCTTCCCTCCTCCCTCTCCCCCCCCCCCACCCCCCGAAGAAAAAAACGGAAAAAAAAAGGAAAAAACTTCAAAATAGTCCGAAATGTTTCACTCGTAGTGGAACACAGCTTACTTTACTCAGAAATTGCACTTCATGCACTCTTTAGCTTCCATGATACAACTATTTCACAGCTGCTATCCTTCAAAACACTTTCAAATTCTATGTTAATGGCTTTAACGTCTCATTGGTTGACGTCTTTTTAGCTTATTTATGCAACCGTCTAACCTTATGTACGATCATAGTGAGGTGTCGTTGATGGAGCTTATGCCAAGGGTTCCAATAGCGACACCTCTCTAATGCAAAACTAAAATGTTTAGGTTTCTAAAAATATTGCAAAGATCAGCGAGATGGGTATATCTGTCACAATTATTGGATGAAATTACCATTTCATGAAAAACAGCAGCAGTTTTACTCGTAAATAAAAAAATGCACTCGTGCCATACAGTTTGTCTTCCGTATTGGAAGACAGTGCTTGAGGTTGAAAGAGTTTTTTGAGAATAATCAATCAAGAAGTAAACTTTAAGCTGAATCACCATTGATTTCCAGCATCGCGATATCACTTCGATCACATTCTCACTCGATGAAAGTTAATAATAAATCCTTAAATCATTATCATGTACTGATAATTAGTAACGTATTGTAAGTTGTCCTACTTAAAACCGCGTGGTGTTGATGAGGATATTGTCACCTGGTTTTCAGTGGGACAGTGTTAAACCCCGGTGTAAAAAATACTTTACGATAGGGTAAAATGACAGAAGTATATTTAGCCTGTATCGAGGCTTTGTATTGACAAGGCGACTGCTTCTGCCATAATAATTGGCACCAGTTAATATATTTTAGCAGTAAAAATTGACATTAGAATAAAATTGGTTTAGCAAATTGCCTTTAAGGGTTGAGGTAAAGAGCAGATTATATTATTAATGATTTGCATTCTTTTTGGACCAAACTATTCAGTATTGTCTTAAGAAAGACCTAAATCTCAGTGCTCATATCTGCTCTCTGCGACTCTACGCTTATGAAACTGCCACCTACAATTCATATAGCAACACTACAGCTTTGATACTAACTCTTACCTAAGATCTGCATTAACTGTCTTCTTGGTTCGTTTCCAACCATTTGACAGTCGATTGCACGAAAACTTAGGCGATGATTTCGAATAATTCCTCCCTAACAACCCGATCTTCATATTGGTAATTCTTCTGTCGAAGTGAGACACCTTACTTTTTAAAACAACGCTTTTTATTTTAACACTCATGTTACTTACAAGCTTTATCATTTATATATTTAATGGATTCGTACAAGTACAAGTACAGGTGCACAACAATAGGACATAAGTCCCCTACCTGGTTAATACACCCATACCCACCACCCTTCCCACCCCAGGGGAGGACATCCATCATACAGTAATCTCGTGCGTGGGAAATTAACGTCTCCTACCCCAGCCCTGCAGGAGACGGGGCCTACGGTTTTACGTCCTATCCGAGAAGACGAAGCAATGTGAGTGAAGCGTCTTGCTTAAGGACACAACGTCATGCCCCAGCCAGGACTTGAACTCGGGCCGTCCGACCCAGAGTTCAGCACACTGACCCACGCCTCAACCATTTGACACCTTTCCCATCAATGGATTCAGCGTACTTTTAGTATTAAACATTTGCTTTATTTAAGAGTTCTGTGAAAGCTGTTGAGATCATTTGGTCGGGAGGATGGGAAGACGTGCGGGATGAGAAAACCTGTAGTGTGAGAAAGCCTGCGGGATTAGAAGACTTACGGAATAGGAGCAACAGCAGGACGAGAAGACCCGCGAGATGAGTTGACCTGCAGGTTAAGAGGGTACAGGTCTTTTCATTTCGCGGGTCTGAACGTACTAATGCAGATTTAAGTTTCGGTTCCATAATATTTGGCTCTGGTTGCATATCCAACATTGTCTTAGGTAAATTTGGACAGTGCTGTTGTTACGCGAGTCATCTCGGTCATCAAACTCACGAACAGGGACTGGTTATTACCCTCCAAAGAGAGAGTAAAATAATATTACGAACCTGTAAAAGTGACAGAGTGAATTCTACCACTGAGGTATTTTTCAAATAATACATTTTCAGTGTTTTGAAGGAATAGTATGTCAAAGCCTCCTGGATGAGCCAGAAGTGTCCACTCGGAAAAAAGAACTATACTGAGCTCACCTTTCTGGTTTTGAGTAATGACATGTATTGGACTATCCTCAGTCTCAGTTTGAACTAAAGGAGAGGTTGGTGCCCCATGGGATGCTGTACTACCATAATCATTGTCTGAAGAAGAGATCTAAACACAGACACGCACAAAAAAACAAAGTACAGGGCCGATTATCTATGTCTTTAAGATAAGAACCCTACTCCAACAAACCCCTGCCCTCATCAGGAGCCCAAAGTTTTTCATGAACCCTCTCCTTCCCCTTCCCACTTAAAAAAAATTTAGAATACAAGAAATAGCTCAATGACAAGGTTAAAATTATGCTGGGCCCCCTTTTTGAAAGTGCCCATTCTCTGAAAAGGCCCCCTCATCTAAAACCCTGGATGTAGGTTCCCAAGGTACTCCTCAACGGTAATTGTATGCTGGTATTCAGGAAAGCTCAAGTGGCCAGTGAAGAATAATGCTGTTCTCCCTTGAAGGTAAATTGACATCTCTTTTCCTTAGGCAACAAATATTTTCCTTTCAGTAAAACACGCGCATATGTATATATATTCGCATTTGACTAAAATGTAGGACAGAAGTTGCAACTTCTCAAAACAAATATATTTTGCAATTGCTACAGCCTTTGCAAAACTTAAATGCCCCCCAAAAAATAAAATATATTTAGTTTTATACCTTTTTCATGTCAACTTTGTTAACTGTCTGTCATCACCAGTGCCTGTAAATGTTAACATAACAAAGTTAATTCAGCTGCATCTTACATGACGAAACAATTTGATCGGTCACTATTTCGATCGGTTAGGATCTATCAAGGACTGATAATCTAACCAATTTCAAAATAATTTAGTAATCTTTAATAACTGAACTTTATATATTGTATTTTCTTTACAGATGTCATCAATACAACTGGCTCTATGTTCTTTGCATAAGGCAACCTTACCTTTAAGTATTGATTTGTCACAGATTGGTCTATAGCGTACTTTCCACTCTTATATCTCCTCGCGACATAATTTAGATCCTCCAGAACCAAGGCCTGAAAGTTACACACAGATGGTTATATCACAATCATTCCCGCTTGTGTTAAAAAAAGCAGAGGGGTACTGAGAAGAGAGAAAAAAAGGCCTTAGGGAGATAGGGAATTTTTCTTTGGTACCCCAAGCCCGGGATAGTTGACAATGGGTAATACGGTGCCGTGTAATATCACCATAGCCGTCAAATCAAGTATAAGGATTTTTGTGTAAAAAGGCTGTGGCAGATTTGAAAAGAAAATCATACGCACTTGTTCTTAAAAAATAATTAGACGGAAATATAAATATGGGGAGCTTGGAGAGTCCTTGAGAAGCGAGAGTTCCTGTAAGCTACACCTTGAGCAAGTCTTGCGCTTCATTCGTGCTCTTCAAATAATTTTCCTTTAGCGCCCATCAGCCCGTATCTCGATGTGTACGTCTTATACATGAACTCATTTTTGAAATTTCAACGTTTATTCATCCATATGATTGGAATGGCTTCAAAAAATGATGAAAAAAGGAAATATTCGTTGTAAGCAAAGCAAATTGAATTCTAGCGTGCAAACTTCTTTACTCCGACCCAAGTTGCTAGCTTCTCTATATTACGTACTTGAATATGTCACGACATCATGACAATTGCAATAAGTTTACCGCACGTAACCATAACAACTGCTCAGACTGGAAAGATTTCCGACTTCATGTGGAGTGCCCACATATGCGAGTGTAAACATGGGTAATTGTGATTATCGAAAACGCCCAGTGCAGCTGTAAACTCCTTGCTCAAAAAATATCAGGCGATGATGAGAATGAAAAAGCATCCAACTAATGGACGTGCTTTTTAATGCTTATGTGTGAGTTTTTTATCTTTCCGGCCACAAGCAACTACGAGCCATTTGAGAAATAATTCAGAGACGTAAAATGACAATTAAGGTAGGTGTCTAGTATCACCACTTTTCTTAGCACCTTTCGTAAAGAGTATTTTCAGTTATTTTGACTTATCGTGTGACTATTATGTCATTCACTGTTTAATATTTCGGACCTCATTTATCTCTATCGCTTTCACTAAATCTCTGAAAGATAAAGCGCGCGCAAATGACCGTTAACTATGACGCATCGTGATCGTTTAATTTAGATCAAAATTATTGGGAAAACTCTTCTATTTTAGGTTGTATGAAAAATGGACTAGAAAGTTTTTTTTTTGGTAATTATTTTGGTAACGCCTGACTGATTGACTAATGACTGACTGACTAATCGATTGACTGACTAACTGATCGACATACTGACTGGCTGATTGACTGAGTGACTTACTGACTGATCGATTGACTGACCAACTGATTGACTGACTGACTGGCTGATTGACTGAGTGAGTGACTGACTAACTGACTCAGAAAGGTGGAGGGAAGAATCGTGCGAACAAACTGGGTATTTGTGTGTGTCTGACTGCCCTTTGGTCATATACGCGCTGTGGCATGAAATTTAGGACGTCGTTTTCTAATATCATGACTAATGGCTCCTAAAGGCTTTTAGAGCACCAATCTCTGAATATGTTGAGACTAACTAAAGTAAGCAAAGAAACAAACAAAAAATAGATCGATCTATTCATCCATCAAACACAGAAAATAAATTCCCTCTTTTATTCGTAAGTCCACAAAGGAGTCCACCTCCCAGCCTTTCTGATTGTTTCGCCCGTTCCCGTATTTCAGGCCTTGATCTTAGATTTCAGGTATCCCTTGACAACGTTCTGAGTCTCTCCTTGTGATCGACGGTTCATTACGACAAGACTAACCTGCAGAACAGTCGTAATTTTGACGATAACACAACTGAGATATCACATTGTCATAATTTTAGCCAGTGCGTTTACCTAATAAACATGTCTGATGAGGTGCAGAAGAAGCTTGATGTAGAGAATTCCAAAGTAAACCCGGAAGAAAGCCTGAAGGAACAAGCCGCTGGTGATAGCGAGTCTACGGAGCAGAAAAAAAAATTTTCCGTTCTGAAGGTGAAATTTGGACCAGATCCTTCTGGAGACACAAGTGGAGAACACTCGAATAAGTCTTCTTCACCATCCAGTCCGATCGAAAGCCCGCGAAGCCCTGAACATTTCACTCACGGTTACGCCACCAACGAAGCCATCCCCATGACTATCTTCTATCGTAGTCAGCACTCGCACGAACACGATGCCAAAAAACGGCCCACACTGCAGCAATTACGAAAAGGCTTAGAAAATGACAAGGTATGAATGTATTTTAAGAGTGGTCAACCGTTGAAGTACAAACGCTCGTGTGCGTTTCATTTTCAGCTTGGTGAATTTTGGAATTTTGACGTTCACTTGTAACGTGTAGTGTGGTCTTGCATGTTAACCATTTTTGATCAAGTTATCTTGATTAAGGGTTCAGTCGATGTTATTTTGATACGCTGCGGTAAAGCTAGTTTGTATGCTGAATAAATGAAATTAATGATGGTTTGCTGGAGAAATAAAGCTCCCAGGATTGTGAAAACAATCGATAACCACAATATATATATCTTAGCTACACTGTTCTCTGGTCTTTTAGATGTTTATAAACAAAGCATTCCTGTGTCTTTAAGTCATATCACTACAGAAAACGTCATAAAATATAAAATATTGCTGCAAAGTCTAACGCTACATTCACACGGCACCGGACCAATTTTTGACCGGTGGAAAATTCGTGCGTTAAGGTGTTTTGCTCACATGGAACCAGGCCAAACGTAAGAACATTTGAACACCCAAGAGTTCAGAAACTTGATCACCAAAATAGAGAACGAATCACTATACAATGGAATTTTTTTCACGGTGAAGGCGTGGCTGCATGGATGCCTGGTAACTAAGCTGCATAACATGTTTACAACTTTGTACGAAATTGACACGTATTGCGTTAATGATTGCGGTGCTCGGTAGTATTATAGCTCTATTGCATAATGTTACCTCACAAATGTGTTAGTTGTGTGAGCGTCTTGATAATGTCAGAAAATCAAGTTAAAAACGTCTCACGGTAAAGTTTCCGCACAGCCCCATACTATTGTAAAACAAATCTGTTTTCCCAACGGAAATGTATTGTTTTTGTCATTGTTTTCTCTGTTCAAGAGCTGAATGCATAATGTAGGATGGGGCTGTGCGGAAATTTTACCTAACTTTGTACTATGTATCGGACGAGGAGAGATAGCGCAAGGTTGCTAATTAATGCATTCGGCATTAGAAAACTCCGGGCAAAATTTCCGCACAGCCCCATACATCATTATACACCATATATGGGGCTTTATTTTTCAGTGTATCATCAGTAAGATGTACATGCATAATTAAGTATGGGGCTGTGCGGAAATTTTTCCATTACCAAAATCAGAACGAGAAATGTGTGAGACAATAAGCAATTTATATGATGCTCATGGCTTTCCACAATGCATAGGAGCTGTTGATGGGACTCATATGTTTATTAAACAACCCTTAGAAAATGCAACTGACTACATTAACCGGAAAAACAGATACTCATTAAAAGTGCAAGCCAGTTGTTATTATAGATACTGTTTTACAGGCATCGCGATAAAATGGCAAGGGAATGTGCATAACTCCAGAATTTTCTGTAATTCTTAAATCAATGAAATGTAAAGAAATGGCTTATTACCATCTTTACCAAGGGTTCTGATGCCTGATACTGATCTTGTTCTGATTAATGTCTGCTTGGGGATCCAGCATACCCACTGTTGCCTTATGTAATGAAAAGAGTTCCCAGGGGGAGGTAGTACATCACAAGAGCAATTCTTTGAATGGTGTCTTTGCTCTGCACACATGGTTATCAAATGTACCTAAGAGAGACTTAAAGGAAGATTTGGAGTCCTGAAATGCAAGGTGGATATAAATCTTAAGGATTTACAGCATGTAATAATTTCATGCTTTATTCCACATAAATACTGTGAGGCGAATGGTAATCATATATTCAGTGAGGCTATTGAGAAAGCAAAAAAATAAGTATTTCAACCTGGTATTACAGCTTCTAGGAATCAAGGTACAATTTCTATTAGAGGTAAGAAGATTTGAAATTTTTTTGTAGAATATTTCAACTGACAATGCTGCTAATTGAAATTGGCCATTTGCAAAGAATTTTCAAATAGGATGTATATGACTTTGCCCCTGTGACTCCATCTCAGAAGTCTGTTATTCAAAGATCACACTGAACTGGCCCCATTTGACACGTACACTGTTTATTGTTTTAAAACATTAAAACTACTTCTAGCTTTGCCTTTGATATTTTCAGATAGTTTTCTGTTCATATCAGTTCTGTCTACCTTGAGCATGTTTTTATTCTGAGATACTTGTATTTGTTGATTTTACTAATAAAATAAACAAGATGAAAAAGCATTCTCTTGGTTGAATGTTATTCAACAAGCATCAACCTTATGAAGTAAGGAAGGGAGTTCTTACAAATATGAACCTCAACAACTCTTTATGGTAACAAGTAATATACAAGAAATTTGACTACTTACATCAATATAATATAGCTCTTGGTACATTGCAATTTTTACAAGAAAAATAAAAATCTATGAGTTAAATGGTGCAAATAAAAATCTTTAGTGCACTTACTGTTATCTTTCTGCCTAATAAGCAGGCACACTTGTAGTGCATATAATAAATGCAACTTAACTTTGTTAACAGAATGCAAAAGTAGTGCACAATCCAACAGTTAAATTAGACACAACGTGAATTTTACTGTTGAACACTAATTAAAATGTGAAGCATCCTGCTAAAAACCTGGTGTGTCACTTTGCTGCTGCTGATATTGGGGATGAAAGTTATACCACTGGTGCTGATTCTTCTGATGACTCTGGTGCATCATCCCCAGCGTATTGCACCCATTCTGCAATGTGGAGCTCAACAAATGTAAACTAGCAGTAAAACTTTGTATACTTTCCATACATTGTTCTTCTGACTTTTCAAGCTAGTCAATCATCCTTTTTTTTTTTTTTCAATTGGAGTTCATGTCCAAGGGCTAACATTCTGTTCTCTGTTGCGGTTTTCTTCGTAAAACTAGAATCTTGTTTCTTTTTCAGTTTAGAAATTAAGTTTCTTCTTGCACCAACAGTTTTTTTTTAACTGCATCCTTGACACTTTCATCCGAGGTTGTCTCACCAGTGTTATCCTCCATTGCAGCATCATTCGCTGCCAAAGATATTGATCCTGATTCACTTCTGTCAGGATTTTCATTACTAGGTATCTCTTCCATGGTCTCAATGCCATTATCCATAGATTCAACAGCTGGATATCCAGACCATAGTTCCGTGCATTCATCAAATCATATTGTTACTACTCTTCCCCCTTTGCTTTGTCTTCCAGAATCTACAGCTTTCTGATAGCTGAACTTTATCCTCTTCAACTTCGCAATGATCTTGTCTTTGGAGAATATGCTAGTATCCTTGGTGTTTGGAAAGTGTGTTGGGTCTGCTTCAATGTTTTTTTGGATATCTTTTGATGAACAGCTCATGTAGTTCCCTATACCGTTTTCTTAACCATTCCCATTCCTTCCCCTTGGTTGTTTACTCATTTTTATATGATGAAGCAACATAATAAGCAGTATTGCTGTCTCCTCATCTGTCCAGGTGAAATGTTCATTTTCAGTGCTACAATGCAAATTGACTTTTTCCTTTCTGAATGCTATTTTGCATTGGGTTAAGAAGCATTCTGCACATGAGGAGATGATAAAACAGTGAAAAATGTCACAAAATTCATCCTGTTATCAGTTCCATCTGAACAGAACAAAACTTTCACATGGTTCCATGGGAACAGAATGTCTGGTTGAAATTTTCGGCAGGTTGACGATATGTTCAGTACCATGTGAACATAGCCTAAGTGTGTCTGTATCCTTGACATGCTCCACTTGGTTAAATGAGCTGATTGATCAAAAACACTTGCACTCATATTGACTATATGGGCAGCTCACTCACTGTTTTTGATTGTAAAAGCTCTGTCAAAGCTTCTTAAAAATAAAATTTTATTCAATTTATAAAACTTGGCTTGATTAGACTCTAAAGTTGTACTTGAGTCATGTAGAAGTTACTAGATTATGTGATTAAAAAATATGCAAATTAATATGCACAAAATTGATTTGAGGTGTGGTAAAACTCACATTGTTATATACCTAGACTTTCACTCAACAAAATGAACACTGTGATTGGTTGATTCTTGGTCACTTACCCCTGATCAAATTCAAATGCATCCCAACTGAGATACAATTGCGCAATAGTTGCCTGTGCACTGAATACAACAGGACATGATTGTTTTAGGGAAGGTCTAAATATAGAACAAAGCACTTAATGTATGGTCCATTAGGAAACTAGTTAGTTAGGGAAACTTTAGGACTCTCAGGAAAACAAAACTAACTTTCCCTTGGGACCATACATCAAGTGTATAATATTCAGTTACCCAGAAATTTTTCCTTTTTGAGCAATTGATCATTGAACCTCTCCTAGTTTGTTGAATTATTAATTTGTGCAGCATATTTGAACAACCACAGAAAGTGGCCTATGATTTTCAAACTTTTCAACCATTTTTCCAACATTGCAAGTAGATTATTATGAGGACAGAAATTTGTGGCCATTATTTTTTAAAAGTAACCAGTTTAAGTTCACCGTTATTGTCAAATATCACCTTTTGATTAAAAATCTGAACAATTTAATCTTTCAGGTGTTCTATAACTTATTATCTATAATATTTTTGAGATAAGTTTTAAAAATTTGATGCAAAATAAAGATATTTACAGCTGTATGACTATTTCTGGCATATATGCTTTTTATTTATGTTAAAACTGCTGGCATACATGATCAACTCTTTTGTAATGGAACAGCATTGAATTAAATGATATTTACCATTACAACTTTATACTTTGATTTATATATGGTACATTGATAAATTGGACTGGCAAGTTAATCTTTACTTGCCAGAAAAAACAGATGACTTTGTGCGAGTGATGCAGTAGTTTTCATTGTGGCCTACTAATCAAAAACACTCAAACAACCTAAAATTACTGACCCCAAATAAAATAACATGAAAAAATCTTTATTATGTAGGTGGTAAATCAGTCAGCTAATTACAAGTAAAGTCGAAGGGGTTACAACAGGGACAAAGCAAAGTGATTTATACTCATTTCAAATTTTCATTTACTTTTTAGGCCGAATTTACAGAGGAAACTGCCCCTCTGGGTGATAGCATAGATGGCCAGGATTCTATAGAAATAAGAGATGCAAGGAGTGCACCAAAGTTTGGTTGGATTGAAGGTGTGCTTTTTGGCTGTCTGCTCAACATATGGGGTGTGATGCTTTATTTACGGCTCCCCTGGGTAGTGGGACAAGCTGGAATAGCTTTGGCTTCTCTCATTGTGATCATGTCTGCTGTGGTAACTACTCTGACAACATTATCATTATCTGCAGTTTGTACCAATGGTGAAGTTAAAGGAGGTGAGTGGCTCTCATGTGGCACGATACATTACATTATTATAGGCACTGACTTGTCATTAGCACAGCACTGCATGCACATCCAGTATTCTGCTCGTTATTATTTACCTATTTATGCATTCATCATTGACCAATCAGGATGGAACTTTTCTTGAGTATATGATGAGTCCCCAAAATATTTTAAGCACATTGGGTGATATACGTTACCACAACAGAATTTTTTCCTCACAATATTGAATAACATCAAGCAAAAAAGTGATCAAAATTAAGAAATTAAAATATTCATCAGGGGGTTATTAGTTTATCCATTACCAGTTTCTTCCAAAGTAACACAATAAGAATTGTATAACAGACAGTATGGAGAATTACTAATTAGATCTTGGAGCCAAAATGGTTTAGCATCCTGGATGATGCATGTTACTATCAGGCACCTAATTTCTCCAAACACAATTCAGTGATGCAAATTAAATATTCAGGAAACATGCTTTTCTTGTAGGTGGTGCCTATTATCTCATTTCTCGTAGTCTAGGGCCTGAGTTTGGAGGCTCCATTGGCATAATCTTCTCAGTAGCCAGTGCTGTGGCAACAGCAATGTATGTGGTTGGCTTTTCAGAAACAGTGCGGGATATCCTCCAGGACAATGGCTCCCTTATGGTAGATGAGTCTAACGACATACGCGTTGTAGGCCTCATAACTGTTGTCATTCTCCTCGGCATCACCATGATTGGGTTAGAATGGGTTGTGCGTGCCAAAAAGTTACTTCTCATAGTACTAGTTATTTCCATTCTCAATGTGCTGATTGGAACTTTCATCGGGCCACAGTCTGAGGAAAGCAGAAGCAGAGGTTTTGTTGGGTACCAAAAGAAAGTGGTTAAGACCAATTTGAGTCCTGACTACAAAGGCGAGAGTTTCTTCTCTGTCTTTGCAGTCTTCTTTCCTGCTGCAACAGGGATTTTAGCTGGGGTGAATATATCTGGTGATCTCAAAGATGTGCACAAGGCTGTTCCAAAGGGGACCTTGCTGGCCATTCTAATCAGCACCATTGTGTATATCATGCTTGCCTGGTTTGTGGGTGGATGCGTCGAAAGGGAAGCTCTGGGGTTTGTGCAGAAGGTGTTGCAAAATACAGCCAATAAGACTTTGGCTTCTTGTGAAGAACAGGAGTGTAGATATGGGCTTCTAAACAATTTTCAGGTAAGGTTCCCATTAGATAGATAAAGCATTTATTGTAAATTTATTTAAAATGCTCTCACATACGGCATGGTATTCCATCCATCTTATTCACTTCAACCCTTTAACTCCCAAGATCTGATTGTAAATCCTTGGCCGCTACCTTCTACACATCTCCTTGTAAATTAGTCACAAGAATGTGGTGTTATTTCAAGATACCATTCTCATTACCAGCTTGCTTGATGTTATAATTATGTGTATTGTGGAGAGAGGTTACATGTGAGTCACTTATGGGAGTTAGAGGGTTTGATAGAATAGCTTGGCTTGAAAATTCTTTGGTCCAGGCTCCTTTGTACCACCCTGTTACAAAAGATCTTTCCACTGAGAAGGGGGTTGTTCTGCTGATTGACCTCAATAATGTCATGGATAAAGTCTACTGACTTCTAGTGAGAATTATGAGTGAAAATAGCTGGCAAAGATGTTATTGAAGGTCATTCGGCCTCTTTGTGTTGCATTTGCTCCCACATGCAGTATCAATGCAGTGTATACAATGTATACAACTTTCCCCAAAGACTGAGGCCAATTACTTCGAAATTTTAGTCATCAATCAATTGATTGATCTATAACATATTAAGGTGGTTATCTTTTAATTAATTTATCTTTCAGGTTATGGAGGAAGTGTCCGGATTGGGTCCAATTGTAACAGCAGGCATCTTTGCATCCACTTTGTCCTCTGCTCTTACGAATCTTGTCGGGGCACCCAAAGCATTCCAAGCAGTTTGCAAAGACAAGCTTTTTCCTCACATAGATTTCTTTGGTGTTGGTTATGGGCCTGGCAATGAACCTCGTAGGGGCTACATCTTGGCTTTCTTCGTGGCGGTAGCGTTCATTGCCATCGGAGATCTCAACGTGATTGCCCCAGTCATCTCCAGCTTTAACCTCATTATTTACGCTCTCATCAACTACGCCGTGTTTGCTGCCTCGTTGTCGCGTTCTCCGGGATGGCGGCCCTCGTTTAAGTACTACAACATGTGGGTGTCGCTGTTAGGGGCCTTGCTGTGTATCGCTATGATGTTCCTTATCAACTGGTGGGCCGCACTGTTGACGATATTCATTGTGCTGACATTGTACAAGTATGTCGACTTCACCAAACCTAAGGTTAGACTTGAAATGCGAAGGAAAGTGTGTGGTTGTATATTTTAGTCGGTCCTGTGTAAAAGGTTGGGGTACCAATCAAATCGTTAACCCTCAGGAGTAACTTGCATCTGACTTTTCCCTATAGTATCACCCCTGAATCAATAAAGGAAATGATCACCAACTAAAGGAACACTAGATTTCTAACAAATTCTCAGTGTGAGCACCTAAGGAAATGTATAGAGAACAGTAAGGAGAATATGCATACTGATGTTAGGGTGTGAGGGGTTAATAGACTAGTTTTCATATCACGAGAAGATTTGCCATCCCTCGCTCTCCAAATAGACAAGTTACGGGACAATAGCAATCTGCGGCGTAACCATTTTAGCGTGGAAAGTAGAGGGATTTTGTCACAGAATGAAGGTGGAAGTAAATGATACGCGAGCTCTGAGCAGTTATCTCGTCAAGCGACAAATTTAAATTGTTTTTCTAAAGTAATCCCACTGTCTTTTAGTCAGTGGTGACGAGCGAAAAAGCAAGCATTTTACTTCGAGCGCTCACCGTTTCGCTCGTCTCAGTGACTGAGAGACCGAAACCGCCCAAACTAATGCGGGATTACATCCGTTTCGCTTCACCTCGCTATGTTATTGTATTGGTACAGAAAATAGCCTCGACCTCTTCGCTAATTAGAAGCAAAGTTGAGACTAATCTTTGGTTAAGCTCGTTGGTTCATACCGCGCTCGAGAATGTCAATACATGTACGTACTTGCTTTGAGTTCTCATCGACTCCTGGATATATTTATCTTTTCCCTGATAGGAAAATCAAATAGTGCGAAACTCAGGCATACAAGCATCAAATCTACCACGGGGTTTTCGACAGTTTACTCAGCATCCTGTTCGCTTTTTCTCTTCACACAGGTGAATTGGGGATCATCTGCGCAAGCGTACGCTTTCGTGCAGGCCTTGCACTACACTCACCGGTTGGATGGAATTGATCATCACGTGAAAAACTTCCGTCCACATTGTTTAGTGCTAACCGGACA
The DNA here is from genome assembly GCF_036669915.1 of Pocillopora verrucosa. Taxonomy (NCBI): domain Eukaryota; kingdom Metazoa; phylum Cnidaria; class Anthozoa; order Scleractinia; family Pocilloporidae; genus Pocillopora; species Pocillopora verrucosa. The sequence goes on from NC_089321.1 coordinate 6,465,690, forward strand.
TCCACAAGACCGACCCAACCTTACATACCTAGTGTCTCAGATCACTAAAAACGTCAGCCTTATGGTGTACGCTAATGTGATAAAGGAAGCTTTTGGAATGCTCCCTGAAGACGAATCAGATGTCGAGTGGATGAGAAAACACAAGATCAGAGCTTTCCGCGCTGTGACCGCAGGTAAACAATGTACTGCCGAATTACTAAAGAGTTGCCTTCTTTTTCAATTTTTTTTTAAAATTTCCGCCGGTGCATATCAGTTTTCGCTCTGACTAACGCTCGAAAAGTCAGCTTCAGAAACTCTCTATGGTGGCCAACTTACCTCATTTTCAACTCAGTTGGTTAACCAATTTATTTTATATCAGTTTTAGTCAACATGTTTTATTGTTTTCTTTTTCCTGTGATCCGTTATACATCCCCAAATTATATACGTTTCGTTTGTTTGAAGATATGTTTAATGAGTGGCAAATGGTTACATTTGTGTGCAAGGGGTTGCATTTCCGCGCTTTGTTCACGAAACACAAGAGGCAAATAAATGACTGAGAGACTATTGGTTATCAAGAGGGCGTGATTATTTGATACTGATTTTCGAGCACAAGTCATATGCAGTGACCTGGGGCTCTTACACGAAATGGGTTATAAAAAAAATCCCAGGAAAGCAGCACTTCTCTAAATCAGTACTAACATCGCTGCCCTACTCTTACCAAAAAGAGAGAATCTTGAGAATACGCTCCAAATTAATCCGTAATTGCCTTCGGGTGCATGGAATCACAGAGAAAAACTTGCATGTGTATTTGGTAAGAAAAGTTCACTTTTCTTTACCAATGTCATCTCTCTGTTCCCATTTTTCCCCTCTACAGCGTCCAGTCTCCGCACGGGGGTGCAGTCCATGATTCACCTCACCGGACTGGGAAAGATGCGGCCAAACACGGTTGTTATGGGCTATAAGAATAACTGGACAGATAAGAGGTACTTAAGTGAGGTAGTAGACTATCTTGGCGTTATTAACGACGTCTTCGAGCTCAGTTTTGGTCTGGTCATTTTTCGAATGAACGAAGAACAGAATAAAAATTTTATCGTAGAGAAGGTGGATGAAAGCTCTTCGTCGGATTCGGACTCGATTATGGAAGGAGACGAATATCCTAAGCCCAAACGTTCCTCTACGGGGAAAAAGTTAGCAAACGACGAGAGAGAAAGTCTTACTAGCCCTGAGAAGGCGTCCGAACCAACGTCCGAATCTTCGCCGACACCGGAGGTCAAAATTGCATTGAAAGAGAAACAAACGGGCACCATCGATGTCTGGTGGCTGTACGATGACGGTGGTCTGACAGTATTGCTGCCGTACCTGCTGACACTTCATGGTGCCTGGAAGAAGTGCAAATTGAGGTTTTTCTCGGCTAACTTTCGCTCCAAACACGAGGTGAATCCGCAAGGTTTGCAAATGGCAAACTTGTTAAAGAAGTTCCGCTTTGACGCTAGCTGCGTGGTGCAAGTTGAAATCGGCAATGAACCGCCGTCGCAGGAGAGCTTGGATGCTTTCAGACGTCTGCCAGTCAAAGAGGAGCTTGGAGAAAAGCCTATCAAAGACCCGAAAGTTCTGAGAACGATTCGCATCGGAGAACTCGTGCGGCAGCACTGCTCACAAGAGACAAGGTTGGTCGTAATCTCCATTCCAGTCCCCGTCACTGACGTCACAACTCCTTTGATGTACATGAGTTGGCTTGAGGTGATGTCCGCTGACTTACCGCCGGTGCTACTCGTACGTGGCAATCAAACCAATGTGTTGACATTTTACTCCTAGTTTAGACTTTATTTTTGGTCATAAACCTTTTCTTAGCCAACATACGCGTCCTACGAAGGCGGTTCTGTTTCAGTTTGATGGTTTAGCGAACTCAGCGCATACTAATAAATATTACTGGCGAAACAGAGAAAGCGAAGCTAAGAAACTTGTTCTTTTTGAAAATCTAAACAGCTGACGTCTTTTAAGCTAATTCGTGCAACCGACTAACCAGCGTTCCTTATGTACGATCTTATGGAAATGTTCGATAAGAACCAATATTTTAGGGGAACCCCTTTAAATTACATTTTAGGGGAACCCCTCTAATATTACACCTTGGGAACGTCATATCGAGGTATCGAATTGTTTAAGGACACGGAACAGTAGTCGCATTAGTGAAGTGTTGTTGAGGGAGCTTTTGCCAAAAGTTCCAATAACGACGCCTCTCTAATGCAAAACTAATATGTGTAGGTTTTTAAAAATATTGCAAAGATTAGCAAGATGGGAATGTCTGTCACAATTATTAGATGAAATGATCATTTCATGGAAAACAGCAGCAGTTTTAAACGTAAATAACAAAATGCACTCGCGTCCATATGTGATTTATCTTACGTATCGGAAGAAGACAATGCTTGAGGTTGAAAGAGTTTTTGAAATAGGACCAGTCTAGGAGTAAAAATTAAGCTGAATCGCCATTAATTTCCAGCATCGCGGTATCACTTCGATCACGTTCTCCAGAAGATGACAGAGTAACTCGGTGATAGTTAATTAGAAATCCTTCAATCATGATCATGTACTTATAATTGGTAACATTATAAGCTGTCCCACTTAAAACCACATGGTGTTAATGAAGATATTTTCACGTGGTTTTCAAGAGGACAGAGATAAATCCCAGTGTAAAAGCTATTTTACGATAGGGTAAAATGACATAGAATTATATTGAGCCTGTGTCGAGGCTTTGTATTGACAAGGCGACTGCTTCTGCCATAATCATTGGCACCAGGTATTATATTTTAGCAATAAAAATTAACCAGAAAATAAACTTGGTTTAACAAATGGCCTTTAAGGGTTGAGGTAAAGAGTAGATAATATTATTAATGATTTGCAGTCTCTTCGGACCAAAATACTCAGCATTGTCTGAAGGAAAACCTAAGCCTTAGTGCTCATATCTGCTCTCTGCAACTCTACGCTTATGAAACTGCCACCTTTCAGATAGCAACACTTCAGCTTTGGTACTAACTCTTACCTAAGATCTGCACTAACTGTCTTCTTGGTTCGTTTCGAACCATTTGACAGTTAACTGCACGAAAACTTAAGCAATGATTTCGAATAATTCCTCGATTCACCTGTGCTAAGATACTTCCATCTTTTTCCTTACCTGTTCTTGTTGATCTTTTTTAGCATTTCAAAGGAAAAAATCAACAAAATCATGTGCGGTTTTAAGTTTCGGGTCCAGAATATTTGGCCCTAGTTACACGAGGGTAAATGAGAACAAGTACATGAGAACAGTAGTGTTGTTGCGGGAGTCATCTCGGTCATCAAACTCACGAACAGGGACCGGTTATTACCCTCCATAGAGAGAGTAAAATACGATGAAAATTTCTTCGATATTCTGCGTTCCAGCCGGCGTAGATGAAAACATTTACTCCAGAGTTAGCGTAAATCAAGCATATTGCAATGTTAACTACTATTGGTGGAGCCGAGGGCTGCTCCCACATCTCCACCACGTCAATCACGACGATTGGCAGCACAAGAAGAATGAACACGCCTATCAAGATCGCGATCATACGGGCACCTTTACCAGTTTTGCTGGTGTTACGAACGTGATTGCGCATGCGTGCATGGGGCTGTTCAGTGTGACTGTTGCTGAAGTTTTCTGTGTGACCCTGACAGCCAGTTGTGCGGAGTTCTTCACGAGTAAAAGAATCTTCTTTCAGTTGGGAATTATTCGACTGCAAGCTGAATTCTTGCGCCGCTATAGCGCGTGAATGTCTGAAAGATGCCTTTAGGATAAAGAAATAGACTATTACGATTGTTATTAATGGCAATCCGTGGATAAAAATGTATCCAATCGCGACATATGTTCTGTCCAATGTCGTGGTAAAACGGCACGTGCGGGATAGTGTAGGGTTATCTGATCGTCCCCATCCAACTAAGGGTGATGCTGCGAACAAAAACATGGACGACCACGTTAGAATCACAGAGCTGACAAAAACCTTCGTTGTGAGCCAAGTGTGGTATGTAAAAGGCCATTTGATGGCTATAAACCTGTCCACGCCGACAAGAAGAATGCTCATGTTTGAAACACCTCCAAAAAGTATGGTGAAAAAGATAACCACTGAACAAGGAACTGGAGCTTGCTGTTTCCGTATTCCGAGGAGAACTGTGGCGCGAAGTGGAATGGCTAAAGCTGCCTGCATTAAGTCTGCGACGGCTAAATTTGCCAAGTAAAGGTCTGATATAGTGCGAAGATTCCGTTTGATAACGATGGCCGCCAAGACAAGTAAATTCCCAGCAACAGCGGAGATGGATATCAGAATTAAGCAAACAGCTGTTATGACAAAGCTGTTGTCAAATTTACCTTGTGGCGTATCTTCTGTGATATTAAATGTCAAGTCCATATTAAATGAATTTAAAAACAATTTTCAGTATTTGCAGTTTTCTTGACGATCCATAGTCTTTCTCAACCAAGAAGGATTTTAGTTTGCCGACGGCGTGCGTTGTCAGCGCTGACAAAACGAAAGAATATACAATGATGAAAAGGTTGAAGTTAAATTTCGTAGCTTCACTGACTTCTTCAGGCCCAAAGATTGGCCAATATACGTGTGCCCGTCTAACATTATCAACATAACATGATCGTTAAAAAGTGAAAATTTAGATAATGACGTTTCCAACAATTTTCGCCAAATAAGTATATTTTCATTTTCAAAAGATAGCTACTGGAGGATTTCCGACGGTTTCTAATGATCACAACAATATTACCCTGCAGATTTGAAATCTTTTTGGAATGATCACCCTACATTCTCCTCTTTCAGTTTCACAGAAATGTTTTTACTTTTTACAGTTGGTGATGGAATAAATGGAAATACAAACATTTCGCCGCAACGTATAACAAAATTATATTTACCTGGTTTTCCGAAGTCAGGCCTTTCGTCTTTTATTTGAAGCATAAGGTCGTATTAGATATCTCTAACAACAACCATTTTTGTTTCAGATTGCAAGGAAAAGTGGTTATGAATACTTACTATTAATTCAAGTCCCTTCGTAAATTTGAACCTCAGAATGTTGTTCTCGTCACCAGCAGTTAGTTTTGACAGATACTTTTAAGTCTTTTATTGCGATATTGACATTTTAATGTTTGTTGTTTAGCGCACATTTGAATAAAATATACCACTTGTCAATTACATCGATATGGAAATTTCTTTATTTACTATTGTTAAAAGTGAACTGTCCACAAGAAGATTCAAACCTTCATCCGTTATAATACCATGTCAATTTTTTGAGTTATAGACAATTCAAATGATATCCAATAGCCCTCTTTATGTTATCAATTTGAGTTAAGTACCATTGGTGGTTAGTAGGAGGGAAGAACTTTGGATTGCATAATCATAGGCCACTGGCATGTATCTAACACACACGTACTCCTGGCAGCGGCAACATCATGCATGTTAAAAAAAAAAACATGATACACCGTAACATGAAACATAACCATTCTTCGCGTGAGAGCTTTTACACTGTTCTGTTTCTTTTTTATGATTATCTTTTCAATACGAGTATGGCAATTTATAAATTGCCGCTACATTGACATGTAAGGCGCTGTCAAGTCAACAAAACCTGAGCTGTCCTCTAACTGAGCGTTTGAAAATTGTTATATAGTAACGGAAGGCATTCTCATGATAATTTCCACAAGTAAACAGCCTTCAAATTCGCAAACATAAACCAGAATGGCTTGAGGATGGAAAAGATTGTCACAGATTACGAATGTCAAGCTTGAAAAAAAAAGTCAAGCTTAGTTCTTGATGTCGACTCACGTTGCATTACGTTTTTCCATGTCTTCCATCCGTAATCATGCCAAAATTACAAACTCGCACCATAGCATGCTTCATTATGTACAAGAGAATGCTCGCTTGCACCGTACCTAATTGAATCAAGAGAGTGATGTCCTCTAAATACGATTGGTTCACTCATTAGATCTTATTTTTTCCTATGCTCTCTTTGCTGTCGCCTTCGGGGTTTTGTGGAAGTTCATAACTACTGTCACAAAACCAATAATTAAAACTGTGCTTCTGGCCCTCTTCTGAGTCTCTGAGCCCGCGTATAGTCGGTACATAAGGAATCCATAGCAACTGCTTCAAAATGGCGGTCGAAAAGTGAAGTGAGGAAATTTTCAGTCCTCGCTGTTTATTAGCAGCATAACGCGAAGGAAGCAATAAACCATCGAAATGGCACACACAAAGGAGGTAGAAGTCGAGCCTCCGATGCATCTTCAACGGCCATCTTCGAGTCGTTCTCAAGATGTGTCGCATTTACTGGCAAGCGTGTTTAGGGAAGTTTTTACTCGTGATGTTATCGGAGAAGAAACTGTGAAACACCTCGCTACTTCTATGAGTGGAGACGCTGGTTACCATGATAAATATGTGGAGCAACTAAGGCAGGTAGGAGATGTGTAAGTTTTGAAGTAGTTTTCAAGGTATTGAATCAGTGATACATTAAAATGAACATCCCAGCTGATCTTGGTAATCACATCAACAGTGTAATCACGAACTCAGCTGTGTTAGCTTAATCATATACTGTTAGTGACGAAAAGGGGTGACTTAAATTTACTCAAAATTTTCCTGTTGCCTTATATTCTATTCGTGATCATAAATAAGAAGAAACTTTTTTGGGCAGGGTATTCTGCAGTTGCTCTGTAAACCTAGCTACTTTTATTGTTATAGCAGCCATCAGCTTTCAATAATAGAATCCTTAATGGCCCATAAACTTTGAAATTAAATGCGCTTCCATTAACATTGACACACTTCCCTTCAAGACGGTGTAAAATTCGTGTTAAGATCAATCAAAATTGATCGTGCATCAACAATGAGATCCATGGGTTTATTCTTGAAGGCAAGTAAAAAATTCTCAAAATCTGCTGATATTAAGGAGTCCAAAGATAATCCCTTGTTCCTTCAAGATTCATTGTAGTGGTACTAAAAAACAGGGCAAAATTATGGGTTAATTTCTTGTTTATGAAATGTATTATGTGATTCTTTACAAAAGACAGAACACATAGAACTTGGGTGATAGGCCTTACTCTTTTTAAACTTGAACCTTTAAGAACAATGTGATCAAGGAAACAGTAGTTAATGATGCAATAAGTAACATGTATTGGTACTTAAAATAGCATTTAGCCATAGTAATAGTATACATACTGATCAATTGCTCTTTTAAGATACAAGAGGAACAAGATCGAAGGCACAGAGAAGCAGACATGTTGGAAGCTCACATCATGCAAGCTCAAGCTGCAGCTATGGCCGCTGATGAGAGGGAACTGCAAAGAATTTCAGAAGGGTACGAAAATTACCAATCATTGGGATTACCACCAGGTAAAGTACATGGACTGTTTGTGGTTTTTATTTACTTGTTGATTGTATATCTCCATGACATAGTAATTTTTCTGAAAATTTTGCAAGAGACTGTTTCTTAATTCTAATAATACTTGACTGTCAATTTTTTTCTTTAAGCAAAATCACACCTCAGAAACTGTCTAGACACTCAGTTACTGCGACGCTACAATCTCATTGTTCCAGAAGATTTCTCTTCAGAAGAGGTTTCTCCATCTAAAGCTCCACAAGGTCAGCTTTTATCCTTGGTTAAAAAATAAGCTGAATGATATTCACACATTTGAATTAATTCCTATGTAACTATGCTATATTAGAAGACAGAAGTACTAAGTTGACATCATTGTGAACAACTTTGTTCTTTATTATAAACATGTAGAGCAGTTACATTCCGTGTGGCAGTGCACCTGTTCAGTATAAGATCACAAAGTTGTTTAAGTGTGGAGCACACTTGAACAATACTTTTAATTACTGCTGTGTAAAGTCATTGCATCACTAATTAGTTAAACAAATATTGTTATCATAGCTGATGAAATACCAAGCTATGCCAGGCCAACAACATCATCTCAGCAGCGATACAGAAAAACACCTCCATTAACAGAGTACCTGGATGATACTGCTCTGTCAACATCAACATGGCCGTGGACGTCACTACCACCCACACAGGCAAAAGAGAAGAGAGATTTGAATATAACACCACCCCCTAGTGTAAGCATTTTCTGTTGAAACTTAAATAAAGAAGTTAAACTTTTTGAAGCTTTGGGCTTGACTGTCAGGTTCTTTAAGCCTTGATTTTGCCATTTTTATTTCTCACTGTAATGCTAGACAATACATAAATATGAGAATTTGTTTTGTATCACCTTTTTAGGTTTATCAGTTTAAATTTGACTTTTTCTCAATAAAAGACTGAAATAACAAACTGAAAGATTTCAACTTTATTAAGTTTCCATTGAAAATTGCTGATAATTGAGTAATTTCAGTTACCCTTTACGCAAATTAATCTCTGTTTGAAATTTACAGAGTTTTTAATAATATTTGTATTTATAGCACTTTCTTTTTTCTAAAGGCTAAAAGCCGGCACTCCAAGTCTGCAGTCTGGAGAGAATCCATGAAACCAGATAAGCGACAAGTAGAGCGAGAAGATCTTCAAAGGTTGCAGAGCAAAGCAGAGTACAAAAGAAACCCACGCTTTGTGCCTCCACTCAAAGGAGGTCTCACAAAAGTAGCTAAGAAGAAGAAACCAGACATAGACAAAGAAAGACCTCAGTAAGTGCAGATTATGTTTAAACTTGTTAATTATATGAATTTTAACTGATTGATTTTTACATTCTGTCCTAGTTGAAATACATGATAATAATTGCTTGATTTTCCTCCTTAAAATTCAGATCTGCTGATCCTGTTGAAGTATTTATTGCCTCTCCATCCCCTGTGGTTTTTACAGGCTATGAAGTTGGACAAGTTTATGAGGTATGCATAAAATTCATGTGGCAGAATTTTCATATGGTAACTATAAGTGATTCTGAGTAAATAACCCCTCACACACTTTCTGTAATGGGTGGGTATAAATTTGTACCTTTTTCCCTATCCTTCATAGCCACAGATATTAGGTAGATAAACAAACCATGAATGTTAAGCTGAAGTCTGAATATTGAAACATAATTTTGATTAAATAACTCTGTGTGAAAGGTAGTAAAGATACATGTACTTGTATGTGGGAGTTGGAGAAGAAGTGGTTTTGTTTACAAGCTATGAAATGGGAAAGGTTTCTAAGGACAACACTGTGCATACATGTTTCAGAATTTTTGATTTGGAACTTGTGATCATTTTGTGAATAAACTGCCATATACTTCTTGTAAGAGGTAGTAATTAGTTGATTTGATTTGTCCCTCTCAAACATCTACACCTAAAGAGTTTTAGGTTAATTCTCAACCCATAGATATCAAGTAGTATAGAATCATAAATGAAGGTGCTAACAGTTCCATGATTGTTTTTCTTTCAGCTCCTTTTAGACCTGAAAAATGTGTCATCATCAAGTCGTCAACTAAGACTTACTCCACCAGCTACAAAATATTTCTCTGTTGGATTAGGGAGATTCCCTGGTGAACATGGTGTGGTTGCTCCAGGTCTAAGCTGTCAGTATCCAATCAAATTTGCTCCTGATTCGCTTGCCGACTATGATGATATTATTAAGGTAAATTTACCAAGAAATGACAACTGGCATCATTTTTCTTTGTGTAATTTCATGACTATTAATTTACATTGAATAGTTATTAACAGCACTTATTTTAACTGGTTAACCAACTGTGAAATTCATACCTTCCACTTAAATGTATTGTGGGCCTTAACTTGATTGACTGTGTAACTTGCTGGTAGAAAGTTTAATTAAAACATTTCAGGATTTTTCAGTTTAATGATAAAGTGATTCCTTGACCAAATAGGAATCATGATAAAATTTAATATCTCATTACTTTCGATTTTTGAGAATGGCGCTTAAGATGATCATCGAGATGTTCAAGGCCTCTTTTGATAATTTTCCTTTAAGCTTTAGTTTGTTGAAGTTGGGACGAGGTTTATTTGTACCTGTAAAGTTCTACATACGTACATGTTTAAATCAGTCTTTCATTTTATTTTACTTTTTTTGAAATTAGGTTATATAATATTTTTGTGATCAGCCTACTGATTTGTTGACAGGATAATTTTGGTTTTATAAACAGAGTTGATAATGTAAATTGGCCACCATAAAGAGTTTCAAAGCTTAACTACGTTTTCAGCTTTGAAAGTCTTTACAGTGGCCAATTTGCTAACTGCACATTTATTTATCAACACAGTTAAAAAAAAACCACAATTGTCTTGTTACACTCTCACATTGACAGCACCACAGTTTCTTTAGAAACTTACCCCTTTTGCTGATCTGCTTAGTTATGTTTTATATGGTCACTGTTTTAGGTGAAAACCCAGGTGGACCCTCCAATGATTATCTCACTTCAAGGCAGACGGCCACCCCCTGTGCTGAGTTGTAAGTTAATTGTTTATCATTGCTACATTTTGTTTCAAATCTACATATGAGTGTACTGGAAGTCTAATTGTAATCCACTGTAAATGTATATTAGGCATACATATACACATGGTAGCAAACATGTTATGCGGCAGTGTATTAAAGAATGCACAGTATGTGTAACTAAAAAAATTTATATTAATAATTTTAGTTTATTTGCATAGGAGATCAGGGCATGCTTGCAAACCACAAAACTAATTGATAATTGGAATAAGTGTTGCTATACATAGTTAGGATTCTCTCATCTGATAAAATTTTTGGCTTGTTTCCATCTTGAAGTTCATGTTAGTCATCTTTCATATTTTTGTAATTTCCTTTTTTTTTGATTTTCTGATATTTGTCAGTAACTCAGAGGCAATGAAGAAACTACTGGAGCTGATTCACTTTTGTTTTCCTTAAATTTTTTTTGCAACTGCAGGCTCTTACATGTTCAGTGAGATATTTACTAGATATATTAGTTTTTCAGTAACAGATAAAGGATCAAATTTACTATCTCTCTTAATTCCCTTAACTGAAATACATGATTGTCATTCCCCGTAACTTTGAACAGTTCATGCTTTTATTAATTTAAAACATGTATCCGCCCTGCTCCTGTTCGTTGGTTTTAGTGTCTCCGATACTTGACTGTGGCCACACTTTGGTGGGAGGAAAGAAAGTTTTCCAGGTTGTTTGTGAAAACAAAGGAGGTGATGGAAAGTTCTGTATCATGAGGAAATCTTGTTGGCCCACGACAAGTTTTGAGGTACGTATGTCAATGGAAATGGAAATACATGAACCTGCAAATTAAAAGTTTTGCAAAAGAACTATGAGAAAACTTGAAAAAAAAGGGACGAAAAAGTTAAAACTAAAAAATAATAACTTATGAAAGGGACAATTTTGGATAGAGGCTCACAGTACATTCATTGAAAAAAGCTTCTTCGTCGTCCGTTACAAAGACTTGTACGAGAGTTTTCACTGGACAAAAATTTTTGCGTGAAAAAAAAAAATCAAATAACAAGAAAAGCATCCCTAGAGGGCTAATTTAGCTTAAGACTCAGCCTCTACAACGTTTGCTGGTGCGTCTTTCATATAATCGCCTACCACGTGAAAATTACAATTGATTAATTGTTTACTTTTATTCTGTGTCTTAGTGGACCCTTGAAGATCCCGGATCAGTTTTTGCTGAACCATTTGAACTAAAACCAGCCATGTTCAAGCTGGACGCTGGAGCAGTGACCACACTGGAGGTAACTAAGGCTCAGTAGTTTATGAATGAATTGATTAACCTGAATTGTAGTGGCCTGACGTTCAGAACATGAACCATCAACATCAAAAAACGATATGTTAAAGAGGAAACTCCTTTTGTCACAAGCGTGGAATTTAAACCTTAGTACCCAGACCTTCAAATGTCACAGTCTGATGCTCTACTGCGCGGTCAAGAACTTGGTTGAATTGTTTCACTGTTGTATTCCAGATCACATTCTGTCCCACTTCAGCCAAGTACTTCAAGGAGGAGGTGGTGTTTGTTTGTGACAACTGCCATGTCAAGGAGTTTTCTCTTGAAGGTAAGCAAACTGTCTTAAGAAAGAAAACACACATTATGAAACTCTTTCTGCTCAGTTTATGATAAGAATACAGGAAGGGATGAAAGTTTGAGTTCTCAGACGACGAAAGTAATTGCATTTAGTATACATATTTCGTTTACTGCATTTTACTCTCCCTGATAATAAAAACTGATGCTGATAGGTAGAAATGTTCTTATGCAGTATTTAAGCATGTGGTCTTAGACACGATTCCAGTTTGAAACTGGATATGGATTGAGACCATTATTATACCTCTCAGATAGTACAGAGTAAATTGGTAAGCTAAATTTAAAAAAAAGTTTGTTTAAAGTGAAATCCTCCCCCTCTATTTGAACCCAGAACTGTAATAAATGTCTCACCAGCCTTGTTTTCTTTTTCGGTCCGAATTGCTAGCCCCTTCGCTTGGGCCATAATCCGAGCGGAAAACATTCGCGGTCCTTAACTTACAGTTTAGACCTCGAACTCGGTTAGTAAGAGGTGTTTCTGGTATTTAATCGGATATGATTTCCCAAGGAACTACGAGAACGTACTTGTCTTTGTGACTTTTTAAAGTCATTTTCCTCCTTACCTCTTTCATTCATTTTTAAATAAATGGTGGAGATAGGGAAGAAAATGAAATATATTATTCGAGCTGAATATTTTGTGAATAGAAGAACGAAAAAGATGGTTAGTGGTGAGGTCGATAAAGAAATAGAAAGATGTCTTTTCGTCTTGTCACGAGCTTAAGACAAAGAAAAAGTTTTGAGTCCCCATGAGGTAACGAACCTCAGACCTACGGATCATTCCTCACGAGGACTCGGGACTTTTTCTTTGTCCCACGCTCGTGACAAGACGATAAAACATCTTTCTCTATTTTGTGAATGTTGACTATTTATGACGCTAGCTTTGATGCAAAGCTGAATTACGCTAAACGAAATTTGATGGGAAAATCTGTAATCGCAACAGTCATTTGCGACTTTGAGAAGGAAGACCAGACTGAAAATGAGTACGGATTTTAAAGGCTAGAGTTCGGAAAACGTTTGGGAAAATAGCATGGATAGGATCAGGGTTTGAAGAACCAGGGGACACATTCTACAAAGAACTTCCAGGAAGACAACTTTCCTCCTCCCTAGTGTAGGTTGTGGCTTTTTAACCTTATGTTGTATTTTTATAGGCTCGGGTCAATTGGCCGGAGTGGAGCTTGAATCAGTCTCAGGAGGGCTTAGTGAGGCAGATATTGGAGAAATAAGAGATATATCAGCACAACATTTTATAAGATTCAGTGAAAGGAACCCCGAGACAACTACAGAGAAGACAGTAGTTATCAAAAACACAACGTGAGTCACTGAGCAAGTTCTTACTAATCATTTAGGAGTTTGTGAACGTCTCTTGGCTAAGCTTTGCGGAAACGCTCGCAAAGATTTTGGCTTTTATGACGAGAACTCTTTCGCTCCCCGTTCTATACGGGAACAAGTTCACGGCCTCTATAATTATCACAGATGTGCTGACTTCCATGAAATAAAAATTATGCATGAAGTAAGAGTATTTATTTTAATTTGTTTTGTGTCATGAGTAACTCGAGAGCTAGGGTAGTTGTATTGAGACCCTTCCTGACTTTGGACTACATTAGTCCCTGCCTTTCAACGAAGTCCGTCGCGCGATTAAAAGAAAAATCAGTGAAAAAAAATTATGTCAGCGCGCCGCGCGAAACTCCGACTCGCACGACGGACTTCGTTGAAAAGGAGGGACTGCTCGTATTATGTCCTCACTTGGACAACACTGCGAATCCTAAGAGATCCTCGCAGCTAAGAACACTACTGAACCAGTAGTTGAAAATAGGACCTAAAAAAAATTCAGGCCTGTACGGGATTTGAACCCATGACCTCTGCGATACCGGTGCAGCGCTTAACCAACTGAGCTAACAAGCCAACTGGGAGCTGGTCAATATGTTGGGTCCGAATAAACCATCCAAGTGATGAATGATGACTTTAGATATATGAAATTCATATATTTGCACTGCAGTGAAGAAACGAATTCGAGAGATCAGTGCAAAGTCCTGAATTGTTTTCAACTACTTGTTCAGTAGTGTTCTTAGCTGCGAGGATCTCTTAAATTCGTTTCTTCACCGCAGTGCAAATATATGAATTTCATATATCTAAAATCACTGCGAATCCTCTAAACACCGCAGTGCAAATATATGGATTTCATATATCTAAAATCACTGCGAATCCTCTAAACAATATGAATGCCGGCTCTGAATGGCTTGCTGCGTTGGGATTAATTGTCCTTACTAAAGAACTTCATAAAGCTAAGAAGCTCATTGGTTTCCTTCAAGTTCATTACATTTTTAACTTTTCGTTTTGTACAGAAATGTCCCCCTGCCTTTCCGTTGGAAACTCTACAGGCCATTCTTTAGGTGTCCTGTTGTTCCTGGAATGCCTGTGCAGTCGCCGATGACATCATCGCACGTGCCACGGAGTCTGGATGAAAACGGAGTGTTTCGGGTCACGCCAAATATGGGCACATTGCCACCTCAGCAGTCTGTGGATTTCATATTGGAATTTGAACCAAGAGAGGTATCGTGTTTTGAACAATGTTTCACTTCATTGTGTTAGTTCCACTTCAAATAAAGAGAGTTAAGACAAACAACTTTATTAAAGTTTGGTTTAGTTCTACGATGAAAAGAAATATTGACCTCATTCACTCTCAAATCCGATTTTGTATTTGGCATTAAATACCCATAGCAAGCATGGCACCTGAATTTATTCTGTAAACCATTCCTCGTTTAAACTGTGTACTGTTATCAGATTGTTTAAGCTGCATCGTCATCCTCGTTCATACAGTACCGTTCGAAGATAAGCGAACCACCTAACGCGTTGTCAACGCGTGGGCTCGAAGAAGTCAACGCGTTAGTGCTCTTTCGCTAACGCGTTAGCTAACGCGTTGATCATCGACCCGTATCGCCTTTGTTATTCACTTTGCCACCTCCAACCTTCTTTCTTTTGTATCCATTGTTGACCAACTCAAAGGACGGCCTTCATCCGCAACTGAAAACCTTTTTGAATTTACGGAACTTTGGCGCGTGTTGACAAAATTGTCGGCGCGTGCTGACAAAAGAAAAATATTTGTATGCGTGAAGGGGCATCTGTGATACTTCTTAGAGGTGTAAAATAAATAAGGCTAGGGTCTGAAGTATTTCGAAGCAGTGCACTGATTTATGGCAAGCAAAACTACGACAATGATTTCATCACGCGAAGCAGGGACAGGCACTGCGATGACACGAATTCCGAATAAGCGGCGGTACGTAAACAAAGGATTGATCGATAGGAATAAATTTGGATCTGAATATTTCGAAGTTGTTCGCAAATTTCGCAAGCCATTTTTAACACGGCTAGAATTTCACTGCTAAAATAGCAAATAGATGAATCGATCAGAATGAAACTGTTTACAACTATTTTTGAAGTTGATTGCCAAAGTACCGACAAGTACCGGGATGTTTAACGAATTTCGAGACAAGCGGCGACACGTAAACACTAGTAATAATTCATGGGATGCGAGTATTTCGAGGTTGTTCGCTAATTTACCTGGCTAGAATTTCATCGCTAGCGACAGCTGTCGATATTTTTGTCAAATTGAAAAGTCATGCGGCACATAAACACAGGATCAATCGAAAAGGATAAATTTGGATCCGAGAATTCGAAGTTGTTCGCAAACTTAATACGGCTAGAATTTCATTTATTTGGTAGCACAAGCGCCGCGACTTGTGATGAATATCGAGACATGCGGCACGTAAACATAAAATCGATCGACCCAAAAAAAAAAAAACAGTTTGGGATACAGGTGAACGAGAATTTCGAAAGTATTCACAAATTACAGGTTGTAAAATGAAATCGCTTGACTCTTAGTTCGGTTTTTTTTTTTTTTTTTTATCAGGAACAGATCTTTGGATAACGCTTGTTATCGGGAATACACAGACACCGTGGAGATGCTAAGGCGAATGTGACAAAAAAGTCGGCTTTGTTTGGGCCTCTTGTTATGCAAAATGGTTTTAAAGTGTGATCTACTAATGAGCTTCACTAAACGCGTTTGCGTTTGCGTGGACACGCAAACGCAAACGCGTTAAGTTCAAAACGCCAACGCGTTGGCTCTGCGTGGGGAACGCGTTGATTAGTTCGCTTATCTTCGAACGGTACTGTATATGGATCCAAATTGTATCATACAGAGCAGCAGTTTTACTACTAAAAACACCAAATTTTGTGTGGCGTACTATAACTGCTGGTTTCCAACGCAGAAAAATAAACCTCTGAATGAACGAGTTAACCTTTCTCGACCTTCCTCTCTCAATGTAGGTTGGTAGTTTTCACGCAGTGGGTCATTTGATCCTGGAGGAGATTCCGATTTATGATGACGGTGGTTCTACAACAAATGACGTGAAAGACGTGACAGCGGTGCAAATCGAAATGAAAGCCGTTAGCAAAGTAAAGTATCAATTATTCCTTTTCTTGCGCAAACCCGTCCTTCAAACAACAAGATGCAGTTAAGCGAGACCCTGGGCAGATCCAACCCCTGTTAGGCAATAAAAATTTGGTCGAATCAATCCCGTAAACTCTCCCATGATCTGATGAGTAAATCTCCCTTCCAGCTAGATTACGTTTCCTCATTAATCGGTTAAGAGGTTGTGGTGTTATGTCATGTATTTGCTGGGTAATTTCGGGATGTTATGAGAAGAGATTACAGGTTAATTGCAAGCAGTTGAAGGGTCAAGTGGTTTTCCAAACAAGAGGCGGGGTGAAGAACAGTCCTTGCAATGATGAAGTAGTCGGATGCCGTTTAGTAATAGCAACAGCCGTTTTCAAGGCTAACCTCTCCGGCATGATTGCTCTGCATGATAATCATAACATGATCGAACATTTTTTGTGTCTGATCAGTTTTATAATTGTCAAAATCTTTATATTTTAGCCTCTTGACGTGTGTGTCTCTCCTCCGGCGATTGTTTGCCCTGGTACATTAACAGTAGGTGTTCCATACAGATTTCCTTTGAAGGTCAGTACCGAAACATAGTGCTTTCTTATTAGCAATCGCCAAGCATTTCTGAGTATGAGGAAGCCGTACTGTATATACTAAAGTAATTTTATATTTTCCTATTTTTTATTAACTGGAATTACCTGATTTAGATGGTCAACAACAGCGTTTCAGAAGCAAGGGTTTCATGGCGAAACGAAGAAGGAACATCGTGGAGAGCGTCAGTCGAACCGAAATCATCTGTGATAGGTACAGTGCTATTTGTGTCAATCGTCTCGTCTCCACCGTTAAACCTGAAAGATCTGTTAAGTCATTGGGCTTCCAAGGTACTATACATTTTCTCTATAAATATAGCGAAGAGAATTCGATGTTAGGTCAAGATTGCACACTCTAGTCGATTAATTTGTGTATTCTGATCGGTTTTTTTTAACTAGTTAAAGCATTGATGCTGAAAGGAGAAGACGAGTTTTTCATATCTAGCATTGAAAGGTTTTGACCATAAGCGTTCAATCCAAGGTTAAAATGGATTGACGTTTCGCCTACTCTTGCTGACAACTATTTTCAGGTTGTTGTTTAAATCGAATTAATTGTTTGATTCGTTTTTTTCTTTTAAATGAAGACATCTTATCCTTTTAATCAGGCGCTGGACAGGAAGCCGACCTAGAGTTAATTCTAATGGCAGATGAACCAATTCACATAGAGACGACGATATTTTGCGACTTGAAGCACTCGTCGGCTCCAGTCTATGTGTATGTAAAGGCCAGTTTTGAAGTAAGTACACTGTGAAGAGCAATTGTCAGCTCCTTTATGAAATTTTCCAGCAGGAAAAACTTGAATAGTTGTTTAAGTACGCTAAAACAGTGAGATAATACAGCACAAAAAGATAATTTTAACTCATTTATTCGTGCAAAGATTACAGGAGCAAGTCCTGCGCACATTGTTCGGAGGTAAATAGCAAAGGATATTCGGAGTTTGAGTACCCAATCAGAGCGCGCGTTCAATGCTTTCCACTGCTTTACTCTACATAATAATACCATATTTTCGTTGTGCAACACATGATCTTCTTAATGTGACGCAAACAGCTCAAACTTATTCGGTAATTTTGTCCTTTTTTTTTGTACCGCTTTCTTTTTAGGGACCAGAGGTTATTTTCACCTGTCCAGACTTGAATTTCAATCTCGTTCGCTTCAGAGAACTGAATGGCTATGAACACATAACTATAAAGAACATTTCAAATATTTCGGCGGAGTGGAGCTTAAAGGAATCACCAGAGTGTGCTCAGGTAACAAACAAGATAAAATTATTGTTCATTTAAGCTACATCTACTTAATTTAAACAAAAAAACAAAATTCAACATTACTTAGGTTATACTAGAGAGTCCCTTAGTTTTATCTTTTGTTTTGATCCTGAAGCAGTTACGTGACGAGGAGGTCGTTTCCCAGTTTTCCTTCACTCCCCCGTCCGGAGTCCTGGGTCCACAAGAAAGCAAGGAAGTAGCTGTATTATATACACCAGCTGATACAGGCAGAGTGAGGACTGTGCTCCAGTGTGAAGTCAAGAATGGAAAAACAAGGTAGAAGGCGTCAACATTTATTTTCACTCAAAAACCCTGTACTGCAAAAATTGCGAACGCATTATAATCAAGATACCGTTGAGTTGATTAGGGCTTTGGAAACAGTCAGGGCTATTTTATGGAGCTTTTGGCATCGCACGTGTACAACAATATCATAGATGGAATCATTGCTGGAAGAATAATTGTGATACTTTTGTTGCTTCCTAAGAACGAGTTTGTAGTTTGGATATGAAAGTTTCATGATTTCTATTCCGAGTGCTTTGTCATTTAAAATATTTTAAATTTCCTCGCAGTTTGTGGCAGTAGTTACGCAAAGCAAGTATTATCTAAATAAATTTAGAGGCAACCGATAGCCAATCGAGCTCTCAAAATGCTCCGCCATATGAGCTCCAGAGAACCTGTTTATGAACTAGGTCACATTTTACTAAAGTTGAAACTTTTTGGTTTCGCTCACCTTTCTTTTTTTTCTTTCAGCTATTTATCTGTCTTTGCTGAAGTGCAGAGACCTCAAGTGTGTTTGCTGTCGTGTGACATGTACATAGAGAAGGTTTATTTGGGTGTCCCTGTCAGCAGAGAAGTTGTGCTTCATAATCAATCCCTGCTGAGAGCGCAGTACAAGTGGAAAGAGGTGAGTGCAGAAATAAAGGCGTACAGTACGATTGCTGTTGCCGGGGTAACTCATACCAAACTGAACAATCCGATTTCTGGGAGATAGTATTAAATATTATTTGAATTCTGTGTCGTCTCTGCTTGCTCAGGTCTTAAGTACTGTCCTATGGCCCGATGGAATTCTGTAGAATCGTCGTTTGTTTTTTCCTAAAATATGTTTGTTGATTTTGTGTACGTGATCCGGTAACAGTAGCAGCTGTTTAAGTCAGTCTCACTGACGAGAAAATTTAGCTTACTGGGTTTGTAAGTCTTTACATAATGGTTTTTAACTTGTTTGCTCCAGATACTCCAAGGAGACTACACCCTCACGTTCGAACCGAACCGGGGAGTCCTGGAACCTAGAGAAGAGCGTTCAATCAAGGTGACGTTTACAGGATATAAGAAGGTAGGGTACACGAGGTACTTTCGGCTACCGTCTGGGTATCGGTACAGTTTATTCATGTTTGACAATTGATCTGTCCAACAGGGTCCTATAAGCGATCTGATGACGTGCTGCGAGGTAGTGAGGATGCCGAATCCTGTGTGGCTGTCAATTACAGCTGATGTACAGGGGCTCAGTGTCACCTTTGAGACTCCAAAGCTCTTTGACCTTGACCGGTAAGTGAAAAGTTAAAAAACAGAAACATCAAGATTTTTTTTTCGGAAATTAAGATTTTCGTGTGAGTAAATAGATTTAGTAAGATGGTACATTTTGAGTCCGGTATTGAAAGAAAAAAAAGAGGGTTTGACCAAGAAAACACTCTGAGTTCCCATGAAGATTAACACCTCAGACTTTCAGATTCCGCGCGGAATCCAATGTCCTGAGGTTCAAAGGTCTGAGATTCGATTCCTAGGGGACTCAAAAAGTTTTGTTCGTCCCACCTTCGTACAGACAAAAAAAATTATTTTAGGATTTTTACATTTATTACAAGAGAAGGAGAGGGAATAATCTGGGGTCTCTTAGTAATCGAGCCTCACAATGGTATTTAGTTTTGTTGTCTTTACTAACATAGTGATTTAGTTTTTGCCCTACTAGAATTAAACTTTATTCATAACCTTACATTGACATAGCACTGCTTCCCAAAGAAAAAAACCAAGACAACAAATCATTTGAACCTAGTCATCATTTCCAACTCGAAGTAACATACCAGAAGATGTGATAATGGTTCTTTCCTTCTCTCTTATTTTTCAGACCTGACGAGATTAAGGAAGCTTCTCTCGATGATCGAGAGCTTTTGTTAGACTTTGAAACTGTTGCTCTCGCCAGTTGTCCTCGCACAACCCTTGTTATTACCAACACTTCAGCCATAAGAGCACACTTCTGTATAGAGATGGATTACTTCAAAGCAGCCAAACCACCGACACCACCAGACGGTGAGTTAGATTCTTGAGTGAGTAGAATAAAATACGCCATATCATAGAAAATCTTTGAGCAAGTTCTCGCAAAGGAGATCTGTCGCACTATCATTCATTGTTCGCACGCCTTTTCTTAGGTGAAAGTTATCAGTAATCAGACCTTAAAGAAACATGCTATACATTGGTCACGAGCGTCAAAAAAAAAACACAAACAAAAACATGAACAAACAAACAAAGAAGAGGAAATGAATAGGGTCTTCATTAATACTTTGTAACAATCTTACTGTTTTAAACTTTATTTTTTTTCCTTCCTCTTAGGTGTCCCTCAAAGCAAAAGGTTGGTGCAGAGTTTACCGTAGAATACCTATCTGTTCATTTAATTTTTTAAAATCTATCTCACTTCATTTTATTTGTGTCCTATTTTAAAACAGACAATCACGGAAAATACTTGCAATAATACAGAATCAATTATCCAACAGTATTTACAACGCTCTTATCACTGATCATTACACCAACAAGTAACCCTTTAACCCTTAAGATTGACCGGTATCTAATTCCTTCTTACGGTATCACCTCTGAATCAAACATTACGGTCTTGAGAACAAATAAAATAATCACCAACAAGAAAAGCTCTTGATTGTTAAAATAAATTCTCCTAATCTTAAATAAAATGTATGGCGAACAGTAAAGAGAATATGCAAACTGATGTTAGGGTGTAGAAGGTTAACATCATAATAATAATAATAATAATAATGATGATAATGATGATGATGATGATGATGATGATGATGGCTCCAATGTTTTGAGAATCATTTTAAGAATGCTTCCTTTGTCTTTAGGACGCGATTACTGGGAAGAACACCAAATATCGCTGATCCAATCAGTAGAACTGCTATGAAAGCACATGAAGGTTTGTGGCCAGAGTAGCGGTATCCTTTCCTCCTTCTTCATTCTCGCAGTCTGTCTACTCATTCTACCGTGCTAGTGGTCTCTTTCGCAGCTATTGTGTGGTCTGGTTCCGCAGAACGTTCTCTCACGAAGAGAACGCATTAGGTCTTGCAACACGTCCTCTTACGGAGAGAGCGCATTAATCACGTAACGAGTTCTCTCATGGCGAGGGTCCACAACTTTACGTAGCACGTTCTCTCACGGAGAGAGTGCTGCGAGGGGTTTTAAGTACTGGAGCTCTCATTGACTAGAATTTTGAAGAGTTTGTATAGCCCGTAAAAAGCCTACAAAGTTATGGAGTTTTGTGAATTATTTCCAAGAATAGATTAAAAGATGATTACTATTACTTTGATGGTTGTTAATCTCTTTTTACGTACCGAACGCTTTTGTTTTAGAATACTGTCAAGCTATCTTGCGTGAAAGAAGAGGGGCAGCGTTTGTGGCAAGTCCAGCATCCGGTGAATTGTCACCATTCGGATACCAAGTGATTGAAATCACAGGACACAGCGACATGTGGGGGAAATACAGAGACTTGTTGATTTGTAAGGTAAGTGTGACGCTACATGCGTCACCTGAAAGTCCTCTATCATGCTGATCTATATGGCGTGACGTAGAAGTCGTTATTGTTGTTGTTTTTTGTGCCGCAACGCTACATGAAAAATTCACGTCGTATGTATTCTAGAATACATACATAAAACTACACCCGTGCAATCTGCATTATATGGCAAGTCGAAAAAAAGAAAGAAGAGAGAATCGAATTGAAGTACTTTAATAACAAAAAAGTAAATACAAAACAAATGCAACGAAACGAAAGAATGAAAAAGGCTACATGTTTCTTTACCACAATAAAGGACTTTTTTATCAAACCTTGTCTCTTTCAGATTGAAGGTATTGATACAGTGTAGAGAGAATGACAAGGGCGACATGTTTCTTTATCACAATAAAGGAATTTTTTCATAATACTTTGTCTGTTTCAGATTGAAGGTATTGATCCAGTGTACATTCCTGTTAAAATGGATGTAGTGGGTTGTCCCCTTAATTTTCAAATGATGAAAGATCAGGCACCAATCTTGCGGTGAGTTGTCGGCGGAAACGTGCATTTACCGACCTTTTGCTTGAAATTTGGATCTAAATAATAAAATAATGCTTTGAATGTATTTTTGTCTGCAGATTTGGCACGCACGTTTCTGGAGCTCCGTTAGTTCAGAGATCGCTTAGAATCAACAATACCAGCCCATTTGGTGAGTTAATTGTAGCTTCGAACTCATGCGATTGTCATCCAGTTTGGGCGCTTATGAGTTGCATAACAATAAAGCCAGTAGACTAGTCACGTAAATGCTCACGGGCTAACCTACGTACAAACTAACTCACAGCTGCTATCATGTCATCACATACATCGCTGCGATGTATTTTTACGTCATTTTACTACACAATTGAAATTTTTGAAAAATCAAGGTTTGACTGACAAGTATTGCTTTTTGCGGAACACCGCTTGCAAAAACTTACTTTGTCAGGAAGAAAAATCGTTTTCATATTTTTTTGGCCTATAACAGGGTCAAGATGGCATCTGAACGTCGTGGTTTGATTTCGCTGTTTTTCATTAGTAGCTATCTCAATTTCTCGTGGCCTTTGTGGTTTATTCTTTCGCATTATCGTGAGAAGCAATATCGTCTACAGTGCACTCCAGTGCACTCTTTTCTTTGTCACACCCGTTAAGCGTCCTCTATTGAATTATCATTTTTTCCCAGACATTCGCCTGGACTGGGAATCATACAACATTCTCCCACAGGACAACCAACTCCTGGATATGTTGGTTTTTGTGGGTCAGCCTCTGCCCGTAATACAGGATGGCCAGGAAGTAGTACCAGCTTTACAGGAACAGGATTGTTACCTCTGCGAGGAGAAACCTTTTATACAAGTAAAACTAAGAGAACACGAAGGCATACGCGCAAACCGACCTTTTGAAGTTACACCTAGCCAGCAGGTTTGATATACAGTTTCCTGCTAAAATCACTCACAAATTTGAGTGCTTTTAGATTGAATGTCGAAAAATCAAACCCACAGTAATTACAAAAACCAACCATAGGAAAGAAAAATACCTTGGAGAACCAATGAGAACTCAGAGTAAAGACAAACAGACCGCCTAAAGCGCGGGAAAACGCTGGCGACCAAGTCGTGATTGGTTATAAATTATGCATCTGATCGGTTGAGAGAGTGGGTGCGAGTTCTCCGGACCAGTCACAAAGCAAAGCCAAACAAAACAAAAGCAATCCCGGGAAACTTTCGACACTCGACTGAAAGTTGTTCTCTGCATCTCATGTTGAGCACCAGATGAATACAGTAACGAATAATCTCTCTCCCAGTTGTTCTTTCTCGAATATCACACAACTCTAGCCCTTTAAGAAGCTTTCCTCTTTGCCCTTAAGGGCCTGAAACTTCTCTCCCTGAGAAATATCTTTGATGGTTTTCTTAGAACTACATTACAGAAAATCGTGACACTTTGTGATGATGGTAGTAAAGTGTGAATTTTAGACGATCAATAACGTGTGAACCATGATTTTTGTCATTTCTTTGTTTCTGGCATAGGTTATTCCGGCCAGGAGCCATTCTTCGGCCAAAATGTCATTTTATCCTTTCACGGAAAACCCATCTGGAGAAGGTTGTACAGCATATGCCGCGGCTTATATGAGTTTAGATCCACAGGTTGGTGATGAGAAATACGCTTATCTTTTTATCGTAGTGTGTTCCGCGTTTTGTGGGAAAATGGCTGGCGTGCTTGAAACCGGATCGAGTGCTTTGGGCTCGGGTCATCGTTTTGTAAACTTGTTAGGGCAGTTTTTCTTTAGGGAAGTGTCCCACCCCTTTCTTCCCGCGAGTTTGAACAGATATCACCAACCAGAAAACTGTCAAGGAAACTTGGTGAATCGTTAGGGGAAGGGGAAGGGGAAGGGGAGGGTAGGAGGAGCTTTCTCAGATGGATTAGTGTCCCATCCAGGGGGTAGTAGCAATTTTCTTGGTAGAAAATCTAGGGTACAACAGAAACTAATATACTTACCTTAAAAATGAGCCGCAGAGAACAACGTTAGAGGTCTTTCACCACCACTGATTTCAAATCGAACTCTGCCAAGAATATGCGTCTGATCCTCGTATCTAGTGCGCTGGAGTCCAGAGCTGCTAAACATTCTCCCTTAAATTGTTTTGGTCTTTTGATTCTTTCTTCAGCTTCTTGAAATTCCAGGGCGGCTGAGACGATCACATGGAGTAGAGCTACGTCCCTTCCGTTTGGACATGACGGCCAACATTGATCCTGCCATGTAAGCTATTGTTTTAATTGAAGTTAGTTCAATTTAAATACTTCTATAAACATCATGAGAAAGGAAAGGAATTACATGAGCTGTGAGATGACGAACAAGGAATACCAGCCAAAATAACCAGAATAGGCTGGAGGAGATGTAGCGGGGAGGTGTAGCAAGCAACATAAGAATCACAAGTGTTCGTCCACCCTACAACACGTGCCTTCTGAAGACAAAAAGAAAAGAGAGATACAACTAGAACGTAAGCTGTTTAAATGATACTCACAGTTTGTTTAAAACCTTTGGTTCAATTAACCCGAATTGGATCGACCGTCATGCTCTCAGAAATTGTTTAAATCGTTTTTCAAAGTATGGTTCGCCAAAGTTACTAGTATTATGTTCTTCGAGTTACTTATTCTGTTTATTAGAGAATTCTTTTCTACTTAAAGGTTCGTTTCTAGTGAATATCGTTCCTGTTTTTAACTCCCTCTTTCTTTTTGCACCACAGACTTTCTCTGGAAACTGAAGAAGATAAGGGAACCGAGTTTATTACGGCAGCGTCTGATTTGGTCAGTTGCATTCCAGTGTTATTTATTTTTATGTTGGTTATGATGATTTTCCAGTTTACAAGTATTATTAATTGTTTTTCATCCTAATTATTTTAAGTGTGCTAACCTGTGATCTCGAAATCTTGGTGCGGTGCTCTAACCAACTGAGTAATATAATAGTGGGGTAAGGACCTGGTAAATTGCAGGCTCATGTGTGCAGGCTTATGTGTGTAAAATGAATTAATAGGTGCTTGCTGTCATGTCTCGCGACGTATGAAAGAAGCCCGATGAAAATAAGGAACAACAGCAACAAAAAAAAACGAAACACAACAAATTCACTAAACAAAATAAAGCAAAATGAAGCAACATCATGACGAAGATCATTTCTTTTTTAATGGTTTTATTTCCGGAGTCCCCAAGAATTCCTTTGCACCCTCAATTTACTGTCTTATTTTGCCTCTCGCCAACAGCTGAACGGTGACACACCCTTGGTACATCGGTTTGTCTTGGGAAACACCACAGAAACCCCGCTGACCATGCGATTTGATGTGCAGGCTCCATTTAAGATTCTTTCCGCTGAGCCTCCCCAATCAGCCAAATCAAAAAAGTCCCAGTCTCCAGGCAGTATCACCATTAAACCCGCTAAAACGTTAGAGGTAAGAGGATTGACTTTGTTAGCGATGAAGCAGCATAAACTTCGACAACCTTCGTGAAAGAGAGCACGTTTGAGGGAAAATGGAAAATTGTACTTAAATAGATTGGTGTGTGCCCGGATTGACCAGGATGAGCAAAGGAACTTTGCAGCTGTAATGTCTCATTCATTAAGCATGCTTTTACGCATGCGCAGTGGAGGCTTCTCTCGCCATGTACTTGTGTTAAATTTGTTCATTACAATTAACTCTTCGGTGTTTTAACTCCCTGAAACCCGACTTCATTACAACAGCCACATAGGATTTTAGGAAGAAGAGAAAGACTTTGACTGCAAACAGGAACAATGAGTACAACCACTTTCTTCCAGATTACATAAGCAAATGCAATATTACCACATTGTTGCTCAACAAACAGAACGCAGAAATTCAATTTATGCCCTTTGCTGCTCATGTCGATTATGCAATTTGACTCAAGGCCAAAGAACAAAACTTTGTTTTTGTGTCAATATATATGGGGGAATTGAGTCAGCGAGTGTGCGGTTTGGAAATGAACACTCATAATTTTATTGTGCTCCGCTTCCATTTCAGTTAAAAGTTGGATTTTTCTTGTCTGACGAGCTTGTTCTTAAAGTGAACGACCTCACTGCGGGACAAGAAGAAACTGGCGGTGTAATGCTCGTTACCTCAGATGATGGCGACAGACAACTTGTCTTCAAACAAGACTTGAAAGTTCTGTTTTCCAACAATACCTCACAGGTAATTACCCTGATCATTCATTACACCCTAACATCAATGTACATATTCTCCCTACTGATCTCTAAACATTTCCTAAGGTGCTGACGAGGAGAATTTGGTTAACAATCAAGAACGTCTTTAGTTGGTGATCATTACCTTTCTCGTCACCATACTGTGTGATTCAGGGGAGATGTTGTAAGGAGATATTTATGCAAGTCACCCTAAGAGATCAATAGATTAAGCTATTTCTTTCGATTTCGGTGATTCATTTGCAATAGGGGCTACTTACTTTCATGCTCTTTTACCGCAACTCACGAAATTTTCAACTATAAAGACCCCTTAAGGTTGCGAAAAACTTTTACTCCTATTGTCATTATTATCTGAAACTATGCTTCGTTCTCTGATCATGCTTGTTTACCTTCAGGTGATTCCTTTGATGGCCTCGATAGCTGTTCCCACTCTCCGTCTGTCTCAGGATGTCTTGGACTTTGGCACGTGCCTGGTGGGCCAATCAGTTGAAATGCACGTGACCCTGCGCAATCCCTCTCGCTCTGCTTCTGCTTGGGTCGCGAAGAAAGGTTTTGAAAATTCCGATGAAACACGCTGGAATCATTTCAGACGTTACGATTGATCTCTTTCTCACTCTCAGGGATTCTTTTTTTCTCCTTAATAGATCCACGTTATCCCTCTATCAGCCAAGATGTTTTTGTTGTCAATCCGACCGAAGGATTTCTGGAGGCAAACTCTAGCTTTACAAGCCAGACCAAAACTACACTTAAAGTGACCTTCACATCTAAGTAAGTTGATCTCTTGTACTCGTTATTGTGGTTTGATGTTTCGCTCTTACGTTCAACTGCAAATGATCCTCAATAATCCATATCGTATTCTCAGTTTATCATTGTTTTTCATGTCATCTGCTCTAAGGGATTGTTTCAAATTTTCCCATTCAAATCTATCAAAATGGGCAGTTTTAAAGAAGCTTCCTAAATACAAATCTTAATTTTACTTAGTAATACAATTGTTCGCGCGAAAACAGCTTATAGGAAATACATGCTCCAAAAAGAAAACGTTTTCTGAATGTTTAAAAGAAAGTCCAACAACTTGCATCTGAGTCTTTATCGAAATCTTACTCGGAGTGTCTTAAGGGATCTTCATATTTGTATCCCTTAAAGTTATTTCGTGGTTTGATTCATAACTAAGATTTTTCATAACTGAAGTTATTACGTTGTACTGACTTCGTTACTTCCACCGTTGCAGGCACAGTGTTGAATACGAGTGTGTCGTGATTGTCAGTGGTCAACTGAAGGAAGAAGAGCAGAGACTGGTGCTAAGAGGACGTGGATCGTATGACCAAAGACACGAGCGGCTGGTGAATGTTACCACAGACACGTGACTGTGATGTGTACGAGATGTATCGAACTCGGGACGTATAAGTTCCTAGCACAAGTCACATTTTTTGACTCCTCCAGATGTTTATTTTTGTTCCAGAACTGATGTGGTTTTGTGTCAAGGTTTAAGGTTTAGCTTAGCACTGTTTCCCAGAGAATGTCTTTATGCCTGAAATTATAATTTATCTAGGCGACCATTTGTTATTTTTGGCTTCAATAGAAACTCACTGAATTGTATATAGTATTTGTATTACTGTAAAATCCACCGCAAAATATAAATAAAATACAGTTGACGAAACACTCAGCATGTCGAGTTCATACTACTAACCACCTCATACACAATCCTACAACTATAGTTAGATTAGACATTTATTTCAAGTGGACACAACATCTTTAAAGATTACATTACTGGGATACAAGATATTCAAACTACTCTCCCCTCCCCCCTTGCGCATGCCCTCCAAAAGTGGCGTCCTTCGTCCAACCCTCAAAAAGCTCAGGAAGTTGTTGAAACAAAATTTTAAACACATTAGAGGCTGAGAGGTTTTCAGGAAAGATCTTTCAAAGATGTACAGCCGTGCATGTGATTTTCACTTCCAACATTTCACTTGATCAGTAATAAACTTCCCCCTAAACGGAATTATTTTTACATTCCCAGTCCTACTCGGAAGCTGTGAGGGCCTGGCAATAAGTCGTTTTCTGAGAAATGTTTGAGTAAACATAACAAGCTCTTACTTGGTTTAGAAGACACTATACGTCACAATAGAATGTTATCGCAACCAGAAATAAGAAAACAATGAAAATAATAGTGTGACGTCTACTGTGTCTTGTCTTGTTTTCTTCACCATGTAAGAGCTACATAACAGCTGTTGGATGAGGAGGTGCAGTTACCTTCAAGCTCCTTTAGGGCATCTTTTGGTTGAACTCAAAGATACCGATTCCTTGATTATGTCACCACAATTGTTTGTCGTCTCACAGTTTTTTCATCAAAGTTTGTGCAGCGTAGAATTGCGTAAGTAAGGTAAGCATAGTTTGGATCGTCTGTCATGTTAATCCGTGTGATTATTCATTGTTGCTTTGAAAGCATTAAGCGCTGAACTCATGCTGAATGCAAGTACTGCTCTGAGGAGCGAGAAAAATTGGCTCCACTTCGACGTTATAGGGCAAAACAGAAACATTTATCAGCTAAGTCATGGTTGAGTGCATTTGTTAGTGACTTGGTTGCTAAGTAGTATCAATCGTGAACTCATAGTGCCGGCAAAGAGGAGAAACATTTCAACGGGAGTTGATGGAAGCCGAGGTTGAGCGAAAGTAAAATCACAGCCAAATATCAATTCATCGGGGACCATCATTTTTTAAAACATTATTAACATTATTGTTTCCTCGGCCGCCCTTCTGTACCTTGCATTTAAATGGGGGCATGTTTGAACTTGATTAAACATTTTTATTTGAAAAATTTTGCATATGCGTCACGAACAATTGTTTGATTCCTTTTTAGACACCCCACGTTGCGTGCAACACAATTAGCTTGTCGCCCCAAAACATCAGGTGTTCAAATATTCATGGCTTGACTTCTGTCTCTTTAGGAATCACGGTCTACATGTTAATAAATAATCAATGATTACTGTGAATGAATCACAATTTCAGACGATTTCTGAGAAGTGGCCAAAACCTTTCGCTACTTATTGAAAGAGGAATCATTGATTCAAACGATATTCAAAGCAAATATTTTAAAATAACTCCAATGCTCTCCATTACGTTTTCTCACGTTTATTGCTATGAACTCACATATGCGAGAAAACATGTTAAATTACCTTTGTCAGTTGTAGCTTTTCCTGCATGTTTTTGTGATTTGTACTAAACAGAGATCAGAGATCGACACACTAAAAGACTCTTAGCAAAAGAAATAACCTCACGGAGCAGAGGGGCGTTTTGTTGCGCATGTTCTGTAAACTTAAGTTTGAAGCGAGAAACCGCTGGTATGCGCCTACGTCGGTTTCCCGCGAAAGAATCGCGAAAGAAAAGAAGCAAGAAAGTACGTCGGAAAAAAACAATGGATCGAGTATTTGAGACAACCGTCCTTGTCATTTTTCCCTCTGTAGCATAGATGGAAGCGGCAAAGTCTTAAAATTGTTGTGTGTGTGTGTGGAAGGAAGTTATTTTCAAAAAGCAAAAAATTGTACAAACGACTTCGAGTCTCGTCTTGTGATTGTTTGGGCGATCGATGTAGATGATGTTATTTGTGAAGGATGCAAGAGGAACACAAACGAATTGGATAGTATGCTTTCATCGTGTCATTGCTATCTCAAGTTATCGTTGATCATTTGAAGTACTCACTTTCCTGTGAGTGTTGTTTTAGAGCTTCAACTGTACCGCTAGTGCAATGTACTTCCACTTTCAGCGAAGTATTTACGTTTACGGAAGTTTCTGTTTTGTTTCAAAAGCTTTTTTTTGACATGAATCACAACCGGCAGGGTCGATTACCAAAACAAAAACGGTCAATGTCGAGTAAAGAAAAGAAAGACAACATTGGTACTAGAGATACGGTCGTTACATCAAAAAGCTCGTTAGAAATGGAGGAATAATCATGGATTTTATCGGAGTAAGGAAACGTTTTTTCAATCATTAGTCTCGAAAATGTCATCAGATATGATCAATGATGTGGGGAAATTGTGAATTAAAACAAGTACTAATTTGGGCTTCCAGTTATAATATAAATAGTTAAATTAATCAATTATTTCCCAGTAAAAATCATATTCGTTCTTCATTTCAATTGCACAAAAAAATGGTACACACTCTTGTATGAGTCTTTTAATTTTGCCTTGAGGTTTTATCTTTTTCCGTGAGGTTTTATCTTTTTCCGTGAGTTTTATCTTTTTGCCGTGAGGTTTTTTCGTTTTGCCGCGAGGTGATTTTTTTGTCGCGAGGTTAATTCTTTTGCCGTGACAGTTGTGGGCCACCGTAAAACTTCGTGTCAGCAAGGTTAACAACATTTACGTCGATATATTGCTTCAGGGGTTGAAACGCTTATAATAAAGCTCACTTGATTGTAAACGGTGCATTCTCCAACAAGTTTTATAAATTCTCAGAAAATGGGCTTGTTATATATCTTTGTCATGACGAGCTTTGCTCAAGAAAAGAATTCTCACCAGGGATGCGTAAAATGATCCATAGGCTTGTCAAAGTAAAGCGAGAGGGCTCAATTAGCAAGTGAAAGCGAGGTGTTTGGCTTCGAGCGTGAAATTAATTGAAGTTAACAATTAAAATGTAAACAGGCGCGAGGATCCGCGCGGCTTGCGCGTTAGGAGTACTACGTAAATTTAGGACTCTTTTGCACAATTTTCTCTTTGGAGATAACTACGCATTCTTGGCGTGAATGGCAATTTTCATAATTGTAGAATGATTCAGCGACAAGAACGGCTTAGCTAAGCCTTAGTGTGTCATGGCATTTGAAGATAGCCTGGTTGTAGCGCGTGACATGACTATCAAGTAACAGTTATTGTACCCAGCATGTTTTGTTCGTGATCTACAGGTTTATTGGTTTGTGACGCAAAGAGCGATTATCTGTTCTGTCACGACAATACCAAAATTAAATTGTGTTAGCCAACTTGTATTTCACTCTGATCAGACCTTTGACCCTAAGTCAACATAGAAGCCGGTGAGCCGCTCGGTAAGGACCTTGTTTTCAAGAAAGATTTCGACTGCAGTATGTTCTGGAGATACAAGAGTATCATTTAACACTTGAAACGATTGGGTAGATATTTTGATAATAATTTTCTGGCGTCCATACTGAGGAGCTCTTTCAGTATAAAATATCATTTTAGTAAGTCCCAATCATCAGGTAAGCGCGGGAACTTGTCCCGCGAAAATTCTGTGCGAAGGTACGAGTATATTCGGCGGTATCTGCGAAAAGGGGCCATCGTTCTTTCCTTAAGGTAAGGTCTTAACTGTGTAAAACTTCGCGAGGAAGAAATTCTACTCGCTGGCCTGTCCAATTTGGCTTTTAGACAAGGTTGCATGCCTGATAATTTCTGTCTAGAGCTATATGATGACGCGCGATAAATCTCGCTGCTTAATAACCTTTGAGCGGAAAATGATGATGCCCAAACCATTTAATCAGCAAAGCAAGGTTTACCTTTACTTCTGTGCTTTCGAAGCAAGAGAAGGAATTATTTCTGTGATAGTTAGGTGACAGATGCTTAAAATCACATGGTGTATTATCCAACTGTTGAAACCTAATTATGGAATGAACCCTGACATCACAGCTCAAATATTCCTTCCCTATAAGATGACGCGCTCTTGGCAGGTTAGTGTGTTTTCTTACTAATCGTACTGTACTATTTCGCAGTTTCGAAAGCAGAATCCTGAAGATACTCTCGTTCTTTTGTTATTTCTTACCCACTCTCTCGTGTAATCAGACTTATCTCCGTGAGGGAAGAACCTTCATTTTTTAATTTTTTTCCCGGTTTTGTCATTCGTATGTGAGCTGTTCTTATCTGAAGGCAGAACCTTTCCCTTTTTTCACCCGGTTCTGTCTCTCTTGGGTAGTCAGTCCCGTTTGGGCTGTTGTTATCTGAAGGCAGAACCTTTCCCTTTTTTTCACCCGGTTCTGTCTCTCTTGGGTAGTCAGTCCTGTTTGGGCTGTTGTTATCTGAAGGCAGAACCTTTCCCTTTTTTTCACCCGGTTCTGTCTCTCTTGGGTAGTCAGTCCTATTTGGGCTGTTGTTATCTGAAGGCAGAACCTTCCCCTTTTTTTCACCTGGCTCTGTCTCTCTTGGGTAGTCAGTCCTGTTTGGGCTGTTGTTATCTGAAGGCAGAACCTTTCCTTTTTTTTCCACCTGGCTCTGTCTCTCTTGGGTAGTCAGTCCTATTTGGGCTGTTGTTATCTGAAGGCAGAACCTTTCCCTTTTTTTCACCTGGTTCTGTCCCTCTTGGGTAGTCAGTCCTGTTTGGGCTGTTGTTATCTGAAGGCAGAACCTTTCCCTTTTTTTCACCTGGATCTGTCTCTCTTGGGTAGTCAGTCCTATTTGGGCTGTTGTTATCTGAAGGCAGAACCTTTCCTTTTTTTTCCACCTGGCTCTGTCTCTCTTGGGTAGTCAGTCCTATTTGGGCTGTTGTTATCTGAAGGCAGAACCTTTCCCTTTTTTTCACCTGGCTCTGTCTCTCTTGGGTAGTCAGTCCTATTTGGGCTGTTGTTATCTGAAGGCAGAACCTTTCCTTTTTTTTTCACCTGGTTCTGTCTCTCTTGGGTAGTCAGTCCTATTTGGGCTGTTGTTATCTGAAGGCAGAACCTTTCCCTTTTTTTCACCCGGTTCTGTCTCTCTTGGGTAGTCAGTCCTATTTGGGCTGTTGTTATCTGAAGGCAGAACCTTCCCCTTTTTTTCACCTGGCTCTGTCTCTCTTGGGTAGTCAGTCCTGTTTGGGCTGTTGTTATCTGAAGGCAGAACCTTTCCTTTTTTTTCCACCTGGCTCTGTCTCTCTGGGGTAGTCAGTCCTATTTGGGCTGTTGTTATCTGAAGGCAGAACCTTTCCCTTTTTTTCACCTGGTTCTGTCCCTCTTGGGTAGTCAGTCCTGTTTGGGCTGTTGTTATCTGAAGGCAGAACCTTTCCCTTTTTTTCACCTGGATCTGTCTCTCTTGGGTAGTCAGTCCTATTTGGGCTGTTGTTATCTGAAGGCAGAACCTTTCCTTTTTTTTCCACCTGGCTCTGTCTCTCTTGGGTAGTCAGTCCTATTTGGGCTGTTGTTATCTGAAGGCAGAACCTTTCCCTTTTTTTCACCTGGCTCTGTCTCTCTTGGGTAGTCAGTCCTATTTGGGCTGTTGTTATCTGAAGGCAGAACCTTTCCTTTTTTTTTCACCTGGTTCTGTCTCTCTTAGGTAGTCAGTCCTATTTGGGCTGTTGTTATCTGAAGGCAGAACCTTTCCCCCTTTTATCACCTGGCTCTGTCTCTCTTGGGTAGTCAGTCCTATTTGGGCTGTTGTTATCTGAAGGCAGAACCTTTCCCTTTTTTTTCACCTGGTTCTGCTCTCTCTTTGGGAGTTGTTTCATTTTAGACTGTGCGTTTTCATCTTATGACAAACTAATTTTGAATTGCGACATAATTAAATTTACTTGTCTTGATTTTTTTTCCTTTGCAGATTTAATTGAACGTTAACCGCGAAAAGCCGTGATGAAAAAGCAATGTTTGTTTTAATAAAAAAAGATAGTTTTCCTGTTTAGATGACCAGCCAACCTTAACTTAATTACACATCATAAGTGCACGTTCCGTTGACTGGTAATTTTTACGTCGATGTTGTGTTTGCCTTGGTGGTGTCTGTCCTCAAATCCCGTGATTTTTCAATTAAAAATAAATAACGAATTTAGGAATAAAATTACCAACGAGTAAAATACCTCTTCTCGTAACGTATTAAATTGCATTTACATTTCCAACTCTTGTTTCAGACACGAGATGTAAAATCGGTCATAGATTGTAAAAGAGATTTGTGAAGATTTTGTAAAGAACTTTTTCTACTTGTCTTTGTTTATTTTCTCGCAGCCTTATACATGAGGTTCGCTGTGTTCGCAGTGGCGCGCCAGGAAACCCCAGCAGGAAAAATTTCTTTAAAGATTTTACTCCTTTAATGATCTCTTTAAAGTATATTACTTCCTTAGCATTTAGCCAATTATATGGTGCCGGCGGAGGATACAAAAAACTCCGTTATATATTTCTTTACAGGCCAATATTATCGGAAAAAACCCAAACAAACAAACAAAATGAGTTCTGTTGCGCTGTGTGATCCATGAGTGTTCTCATCGCGGTTAGGGCTTGCTGTTGTTTGCGGTATTATTTTCCAGAGTGGACATACCATTACTACATTTTTGTTAGCGTTAAAAAAATCGGAAATACATGGTTTTGGTAAAAAACTTCATCTTTTTTAACTCTTAACGACTGTCGAGTTGTGTGTATCAATAGAGTGGGTCAGCAAATTTGCATTCTATGTTACGCAAGGGGCAAGAGAAAATGGTTGACTCCCCGCGAGTGAAGCTGACGCTCTAGGTCGATTTCGATCTATTATTATCCTTTGCAAACAAAATTTCGATCATGGAGTTAAATTATAAAATTACTTTGGCTTACATTGTGCGCTTTAAAGTAAACTTGAGTTGTTAGATCCACGCGAGGGTTTAACCTTGAAAAATGCAATCACGCGAGTGGAGCTGACATTAACGCGTGTCCCTATCTGGAAAACATTCGTATTGTGACAAGAAGGGTCTGCTTTAAGGTTTTGGGTTACTCTCGCCATGCAATTTGGACGCCGAAAAGTGCCCAAAAAGTAATTACTGAAAATTCATCCGCAACACCTCGGTCGTTCTGTGGGCGCGAAGTCAGTTCTTCTCTTACAGTTAATAATTGCCAGGCGGATCTCAGATCCGCCTCAGCCTCATTTGCATAAATTCTTTTGGTGAGCAAAGCTCGTCATGAAATTGGCGAATAGGACCGGATAATTTTCCCTTGTTAGTCTGGCCTTCTCCCTCTTCTCTTTCAGCTCACTCTCGTTCTGCTCGGACATGTAACTCCTCGGACAAACAGACCGCAACCGCAAAAGTAATTCGACACTTTTGACGGACAGGGAATGATAATTCTTATATCGTGCACAGAATATGATCTTGGATGATAATTAAAATAGGGGAAAAACTCGTTCTCTACCAAAACCAATGTTATTTGGGTTGAATTTTAAATTACATGAAAGAGAAACTTTCGAGGTCAACCAAATTTCGATTCATTTTGGTTTCGGGTTTCGGCCTCTCCGGATTTCCTGTTTTCTGAGAATCTGGCCTTCAGGAAGACTTTTAGGGTTTGCCACTACCTACTTAAAGGGGAGTGGAAAAAATGCAATCAATACTTCTTCGAACTTTTTAATTTTAACCATGATGACAGGCCTTTTTTTTAAGAGAACTTGTTTCATTTTTATTCCGGAAGCTACGGTGGCTTTTCTACAAGCAGAGTCTATAAGTGGGTGATCTCTCCATCATCCGGCGGTGCTCTTAAAATGCATTTTGAAATCAGTTTCGTTTATTTTGACAAACAACACATTCCATGTCCGTATGTCGGATACAAATTTGTATTTTCATGGAGATAATATCTTTCACTACTTCGTTTCACTGACTTGTGAGAGAAACTACCAACACTCGTAAATAAATTCGTATCCACGCACGGCCATGTGATATTCTCGATTGTTATCCAGTTAGCAGTACCTGTGGGCAATATAAAGCGAATCCTGTGTTCTTATTGGCCACCGAAGCGGGCAAGATGGGCCCATCTTACCCGCTCGGGATTGCCCACTTTGATCCTGCGCAAGTAATAAATTGCGTGGAGTGGTTGAGCAGGGATGGAGTCGCATAAAGCAGCCGAAGACAGCCAAAACAAACAGAACATTAAACACCTCTCGTGAATTTATTTTCCTAAATATACTGTTCGATTTCTTTCCCGGCTCTATTCATTCATATCATGTCGAAATCCTTTTGCTATACAACAGATATTTTATTGACTGGGCTTGTTCGGTCAAGGTGGCTGGATATTAGCCTCGTTCTTTTCTTTTTTTTTTTTTGCGTTTTATTAAAAAAACAACAAAAGAACTCGGCCATAAGTCCAGACATCTTGACCTCACGCATTTATTTGTTACACTGGTGAGATTGAGTATCCAATTTGGCCAGTTTGAGCTGTGAAACGGTCAAGCAGAGATGTGTCTTTTTATTACTCAGGTAGTGATCCGAAACTGAGAGATCAATCCTTCCTCCAACTGATCCATTGAAAATAGCAGAAGAGCTACTGCCTTACCGAGATGCAACCACGTAACGAAGAAGAAACTAAATATTTCTTCATAGTGAGTCAATATAGCCGCGGTAGACTAGTTCTTGATATTCAAAATGGCAAGAAAAGTGGTATTCTCGAGATCGTGACACAAGAACGTGGACGATCAAGTCAGTTGTGGAGATGGGATGAGAGTTGTCGGCTGGTCAGCAAACTGGGCCTTGTGGCAGAGATCAAAGGTGAAAGTAAGAAGGAAAAAGCCGTCTGTCATGCCAGGAAAGCTGACGACAGCCTCAGCCAAAAATGGCGAGTTGAAAAAGCAGCCATTGTGAGCAATTTGAGTCATCTCGTTATGGATGGTTCGCCTCCCACTGCTCAGGTTTTCATGAGAAAATTCAAGGAAGACAGTGAACACCAAAAATGGCATTTTGTTCCAGAAGTAGCATGGGACGATTTCCAACTTTCACTAAGAGAGCCAAACCCCCTTGAAAAGGCGCTGTTCTGGAAAAATGTGGCTGACAATTATCTTGACGTTATCATAGGATACAGTTTTGACGAGTACCAGACCAAAGTCCATAAAGTATTTGAAATTATAGATGAATGTATCAGCAGCCTCGAGGAGGTAGTGAAGGGTACTGGTATCGCACAACTGGTCGGTGGAAGTGTGACTATCGCTGGTGGCGGGGCTGCGATAGCTGGTATTTTGTTAGCTCCGGTTACAGCGGGCGGTAGTTTGATTCTCACTGTAGGAGGAACTATAACTGCGCTAACAGGATCAACTACAGCATTCACAGCAAACCTGGTCCACGGCAAACTGGATAATCACAAGAGAGGAAAAGTGAACGAGGCCATAGCATCTCTCTTCTGCGCCACCTGTAGGTTCTACTCGCTGCTGGGAGAGTATGGTAAATATCTGCAAGACGCAGATAAATTTTTAACAAAACAGAAGCATGAAACGAGCATACATTCGGTTGACGGAAAAGAGGACACATTTTTCGGGATGGTCAGCGCGACTGGCAAAGTTGCTAAGAACATATACGGCCATGCCAAGGAAATAAAAAGGCTAGTTACGTTTATTAAGGCCAATGCTTTTGTTTACAGAGGAGCGGATATCGGAATCTCCACAAGTGCTGCAGCACCAGGGTTTACCATACCAGTCGTGGGCAAAACCCTTCTGATCGCTGGATCAACTGGTGCGAAGGCTTTTTCCGGATCATTGGCTGGTCTTGGAGTGCTGACTGGCATCTTTGATATATATTCAGGTGCAAAGAAAATCCGAAGTTGCGGTGAATTAGCGGAGGAATTTCGCACCTCTTCGGAATGTTTGAGAGAAGAGGCCGATAAACTAATTTGCCTTTACAAGGAACTCCATCGAGATGAAGAGTGTGAGCAGTAATGTGACTGAAAATAAGCTCTCAGAGTTTTGATCGATACGATTTTTCTTTCAAGAGTGTGAGTAGATCTCGGTAGTGCCGTCACATGGAATTTAAACTGCAACACTGGCCAGATAATCAATTAATGCTTGATGAATTTTACGCCTCGCTATCCTATGACGTAGCAACAGCACCATAGTATGGTATATTCCATATTTGATGGTTTCACATAAAGTTCAAGCGGATAGTTTTTAAGTTCCGTAGTATTTTCGCGAGCCCAGTAAGAACGCAGAAAAATGCGACCATTTGGCAAAATGTTCGTTACATTAAATCACAGGCGGCCCAAGCTCTAGCTGTGAGATAATCACCTTACGAAATAACAGTCATGGCGGAATTATGAGAGTTTGTATGGGAATATTTACGACCGCTCTAAGGAATAAAAAAATACGTCAAATTCTCAAAAAAAATACCTCACCTTACTTTCACAGCGTATTGCTTGTTATTATTGCTTGAGCGGTCGTAAATATGCCCATACAAACCCTTATAATTCCGCCATAACTGTTATTGCGCAAGATGATCATCTCACAGCTGGAGCTTGGGCCGCCTGTGATTAGATCGTAAATTATCGTGCAGCTATAAAAGTGATTTCTAAAAGAAGTGCAATTGAATAATCTAAAGAAGTTTTCCCTTTCAGTTTCATTTTATGTGCTACTGATTCTTGTAAATCTAGTTACACATATGATTGTATTATTTACGTTTAGTTGCGCTCACGCCGCTTATAAGAGGCGCAACAACGAATAACAAACTATGCTGATTGACACAGGACACAGCATTTGACACAGGACACAGCATCAGATAAGTATCATTACAAATAGATATGAATTGATCATGAGTTATGTAACCTCTTCTGTGGGGTGTTGCATGGTATGTCGTTACAATTGCTTTATTAGCAGAGAGCCAGTGTATATACTGCGCTGCTTTCATCCATATTCATTCGCGTCCTACGAACGTCTCTGCGCCCTTAAGATTAAATACCCAACGAGTGAGGGCTAACAGTTCATATACATATTTACAAAGAGTATGCATAAGAGTCAGTGCTTTTTTTGTATCAGTCGTTTGCTTGCTGTATTTTGAGCCTTTTAGAGATTCTGTAATTTTCCTGTCAGTTTTCCTTATACATGTTTACACAGAATATGCACGAGTCAGTGCGTTTTTCATATACATAATTACAAAGAGAATATTGTATTATGGCGTTTATTGCATTATTAGTTGTTTGCTTGTAATATTGTGAGCCTTTCAGAGTTTCTGTAATTTTTCTTGCAAGACATAATTGTTGTGAACTGTTTCCACGCAAAATTTGTGTTCCTAAATTTATAATAAATTTGATTCTGTATTAAGTGAGTTGTAATATCGTTACCGTTAAAGTACAGCGTTAACGTTACAATTAAAAGTAGCATGTAATAAGGAGCGGTATAGGATAATCAAATTAGTTCTGCGAACAGTGATGTATGAAATTAGGTATTTGCAGGAGGTTTAAGCGCGTAGGAACTCAAGTAAAGCCATGTTTCATAGGAAATTAGTGCCAACGAATCGTTGTAGAACGTGAGTAAGAATCCCACACTGAATTACATGTTTAAGTGTGGATTTCCTTAGCTAATATATGTAAATTTTTTTGTAACCCGAGGATTAGATTGAAATAGAATAGATAGATCGTGGAACGGAACTTGTGATGCTGAATTGTCGAAAATAAAGCCTGAATCAAGTGAAAGTATACAGTCCAAGATTACTGAACCAGCGTGTGCGGAATTCTCTGTAACGCAAATGGGAAATTCTGCGAAAATACTACAGAGGGTCGCACACGGCTCGAGT
Organism: Pocillopora verrucosa; assembly: GCF_036669915.1. Lineage (NCBI taxonomy): Eukaryota > Metazoa > Cnidaria > Anthozoa > Scleractinia > Pocilloporidae > Pocillopora > Pocillopora verrucosa. The sequence goes on from NC_089321.1 coordinate 6,505,847, forward strand.
TAACACACCCCAACTATGGTTGCGTATCACATGATAAGTGTTTTATATTCGTTTGAGCGGGGTAGCGAATTAAAATATAGACATGATAAAGGAAGGATCCGTAATAAAACGCAGCTGGGTGACTGAAATCATATCAGAATATAAATATATCTTCAAATGTCATACTAGTAGGTTTAACGAAGAGATCGTGCAGCTAGGCAGGTACTTCCTAATAGTTTTCAAGAAATTGATCTTTCTTATTCTTTTTCATAAACTTACATGTGGAATATAACTTTATTTTTCTATTCTTGTTTATAATCATATGTCTTGTAAACTGATATGACTTTGATGAGAAAGGTCAACCCCCGGATCGCGCCGATGGTCACTTTTTAATCAAAATAAGTTTCATTTTTATTCATTTCCATCACCTTTTGGCGAATCTTCTCCTATTTCTCCGTGATAGGCAGTTCAAGCAACCTTCCTGTTATAAACGTTGATGCTTCATCCGGTTTTGGGCAAATAGTAAAAATACTATCTAGATGTCATCAACCTCAGCCACCCTAAAAGTGAATCATTTACCCTTGTTTTCTGGGACACTGAGTACCACTGCAAAAACAGTAGTAATAGCAACAGGGACGACATCGATATTCAGTGAAATTGAATTTTTTAAATTTAGACCCCTACAAAGGTTTATGGTGCTACATAAAGGCTATCGATTGGCGGACTAACGGCGAGGGGCATGCGCATAGTGGCGGGAGGAAGATGGGCAGGAGAGAGTAAATTTTCTCGTGAGAGATTGAAAATACGGATGGGAGCTGCCTTTGCTCGGTATCCAAACCGTGATTTTTCTTTCGCCGATACAGCTTCGTCTCGGTCCATACAACCGTAAAAAAGAACTCAACCAATATCCAGCCATCTTAACCTCGCGCTTGATCAATAACGCAAATTTCTAGGAAAATCCTTTATAAATAGACGTAACCTAACTTGTGTTGTTTGAGAGAGATCAAGTTACCTTCTACATTCCACGCATCTTCCATTTCAAAGTAATCCCAAGTCAAACTCAAAGATACTGATTCCTCGATATCATGTAATGGAACTTGTTTGTTGTCTACTTACCAAAGTTTTTGTAGCTTTAAATAAAGGTAAGCGTAATTTGGATTCTTCAAACTTATATAACCCAGTAAATCATTCATTGTTAAGGTACCTAGCGTTGAACTCGGTCATATATGTTGAATTAAAGTTATCAAGTAGTTCTCTGGAGAGATTATCAAATATGCTCCATATAGACACGATGGCGGCATCAAAGAATTACTCGACTTGTAATTCGAATGTTTAACAACTTAAAACTTTAGACTGCAAAGAGGAGAAACCTTAGAGCTGAAGCTGCAGGAAATTTATATCGAGAAAGGCTTTAACAAAAATTCCCTGAATTGTATATAGTATTTGTATTATATTGTAAAATCCACCGCAAAATATAAATAAAATACAGTTGACGAAGCACTCAGCATGTCGAATTCCTACTACTTACCATGTCATACAAAATCCTACAACTATAGTTTGATTAGACATTCAATTCAAGTGGACATAACATCTTCAAAGAATACATTACTGGGATACAAGATACCCCCCTCCCCCATTGCGCCTGCCCTCCCAAAGTGGCGGCTCTCGTCCGACTCTCAAAAAGCTGATGTTTTTGGAACAAAATTTTAACACATAAGAGGCTCAAAGCTGACTAATTGTATTAAACCTGACAACCAAAAGTTTTCGAAAAAGATCTATCAAAGGTGTACAGCCGTGTGATTTCCACCTCGCTCATTTTACTCCATCACCAGTAAACTTCCTTGGCAACGGAATCATTTTTTCATTCCCAGTCCCACTCGGAAGCTGTGGGGCCTCGCAATAAGTCGTTCTCTACGAAATGTTTGAATAAACACAACATAGTTACCGGGTGAGAAGATCCAGTTACCTTCAAGCTCCTTTAGACACAAAGACACCGATTCCTTGATTTTGTCTCCGCGATTTCTTTTCGTCTAGATCTCAGTTTCTTCATCAAATTTTCTGCAGCGTAGAATTCCATGAGTAAGGTAAGCATAATTTGGATCGTCTTAATCCATTTCACTATTCATGGTTGCATTAAATGCATTAAGCGCTGAACTCATGCTTAAAGCAAATAGTGCTCTGAAGAGCTCACCAAATTGGCTCCACTTTGATATCATTGGGCGTAATAGGAAAATATTCATCAGCTAAATCATGGCTGAGTGCATTGGTTCGTGACTTGGTTGCAAATGCTCTTCACTCTGGTGTCAATCGTGAATTCATGGTGCCGGCAAAGAGGAGAAACATTTTGGAGGGAGTTGTTGGAAGTCAAAGTTTAGCAAAGGTAAAATCATAACCAAATATCAATTCATCGTTGACCATCATTTTGAAAAGCATGATTGTTTGCTCGGCCGCCTGTCTCAAGCTTGCATTTAAATGGTGCCACTTTTGACCTAGATTAAACATTTTCATTTGAAACATTTTGCATATGCGTCACGAGCGATTGTTCGATCGCTTTTTTAGCCGCCTCACGTTGCGTGCACCAAACACGATGATGATCGAAAATTTTAGATCGTTTAACTGGGTCAAATAAGTCGTCGAAAGTTATTTGCTGCTCCAAAACATCAGATGTTGAAATATTTATGGCTTGACTTCTGTCTCTTTAGACCTCACGGTCTAAATGTTGATAAATAATTTATGATTACTGTGGATCAAGCACAATGTCAGACGATTTCCGAGAAGTGGCCAAAACCTTTCGCTGCTAATTGAAAGATGAATCATTGCTTCAAATCCTTTCAAAGCACATATTTTTAAAGAACTTCATCGCTCTCCATCACGTTTCTCACGCTTCATTGCTATCATTTTAAAGAATTAACCTTGGTCAGTTGTACCTTTTCTGCATGTTTTAGTGATTTCTACTAAAGAGAGATAAGAGATCTAAATTTTAAACGGTTCTTATCACCGGCGTTGTTTCGCGAAATATTACTTCGTGTCAGCGTGGTTCACTTCATTTAGGTCGACGAATTGCTTCAGGGGTTGAAAAGCTTATGATTAAGCTTACTTAATTGTACATGATGCCTTCTCCAACAAGTCTGATAAATTCTCAGAAAAGAGGGCTTGTTATATTTCCATGTAAAATTGGCGAATAGGACCGGATAATTTCCCTTGTTAGTCTGGCCTTCTCGCTCCATCGTTCAACTCAGTCTCGTTCTGCTCAGACACGTAACTCCTCGGACAAACAGACCACAACCGCCGAAGCACTTCGACACTTTTAAGGGCAGGGAGGGATAGGTAATGATAATTTTTACACCGTGCACAGCACAAAATCCTGTATGATAACGAAAAGCTCAAAAAAAACCGTTCCGTACCAATACAAGTGCCATTTGGGTTGAGTTTTAAAATATATGCGTCCAACTTTCAAGGTTAACCAAATTTCAATTCATTTTGGTTTCAGGTTTCTATCTTTTCGGTTTCCTGTTTTCCGGGTATCTGACCTTTGGGAAGGCTTATCGGGTTTTTCATCACGCAAGAGAGAGGGAAAAAAGTAAGGTAAATAAATATATCTTCGAGCTTTCCGAATTTTAATGGTGATAACAAGGCTAATCAATTGAACGGAATACTTTTTTCTCTAAAGAGAACTTTATTTCGGAAGCTGTGGTGGCTTTTCTACAATAAATGTTTTTATGTGGGTGATCTCTGAATGATCCGCAGCGCTCTTAAATTGCTTTTTGAAATTGTCGTTTATTTTGACAAACAACACATTACATATCCGCATGTGAATACGAATTTGTCTTCTCGAGGAGATAATATCTTTTACTCGTTCGCTGTAAATTGTGAGGGAAATTATCAACACTCGAGAATGAGATTCTTACCCCGTAACCCTGGGACATCCTGGATTATTATACAGTTAGTAGTGCCTGTGGGCAATACAAGGCAAGTCCTGTGTTCTTATCGGCCACCCGAGTGGGCAAGATGGGCCCATCTTGCCCGCTCGGGACTGCCCACTTTGATCCTGCGCAAGTAATAAATTGCATGGAGTGGACTTCTTATCTTCTCTGAAAATTTCGGTGATGGAGTCGCATAAAGTAGTAGAACACATGCATTGAACAAACAGAACATTAAATGCCTCTCGTTGGTTTATTGTGCTTAAAATGCTGTTCGATTTCTTTCCCGGCTCTCGAAATATACAACTCAATTCATCCTTTATTTTTATCATGTCGCAATCTTTTAGCTATGTACTACCTATTTTATTGACCAGGCTTATTCGGTCAAGGTGGCTGGATATTAGCCTCGTTCTTTTTTCTGGGTTTTTTTTTTTTGTTTTTTTTTTTGGCGTTTCCTAAAAACAACAACAAAAGAACTCGGTCATAGTCCAGACATCTTGAGCACACGCATTTATTTGTTACACTGGCGAGATTGAGTATCAAATTTGACCAGTCTGAGCTGTGAAACGATCAAGCAGAGATGTGTCTTTTTATTACTCAGGTAGTGACCTGATACTGACGGATCAATCCTTCCTTCCAAGTGATTCGTTGAAAATAGCTGAAGAGCCATCGACTTACCGAGATGCAGCCACGTAACGGAGAAGAAACTAAATATTTCTTCATAGTGAGCCAATACAGTCGAGGTAAACTGGTTCTTGATATTAAAAATGGCAAGAAAAGTGGTATTCTTAGGATGGTGGAACCAGAACGCGGACGATCAAGTCAGTTGTGGAGATGGGATGAGAGTTGTCGGCTGGTCAGCAAACTGGGCCTTGTGGCAGACATCAAAGGTGCAAGTAAGAAGGAAGAAGCCGTCTGTCACGCCTGGAAAGCTCACGAAGGCCTAAGCCAAAAGTGGCGGGTCGAAAAAGCAGCCATTATGAGTAATCTGAGTCATCTCGTTATCGATGGTTCGCCTCCCACTGCTCAGGTTTTCATGAGAAAATTCAACGAAGACAGTAAACTCAGTAAACACCAGAAATGGCATTTTGTTCCAGAAGTAGCGTGGGAAGATTTCGAACTTTCACTACGAGAGCCGAACCTCCTAGCAAAGGCGCTGTTCTGGAAGAATATGGCTGATAATTATCTTGATGTCATCATAGGATACAGTATTGAAGAGTTCGAGGCCAGAGTCCATAGAGCTTTCAAAGTTATAGATGAATGTGCTTGCAGCCTTGAAGAAGTAACAAAGGGTACTGGTATCGCAGGAACGGTCGGGGGAAGTGTGACTGTCGTTGGAGGTGGAGCTGTAATAGCTGGTATTTTATTATCTCCATTTACAGCTGGCGTTAGTTTGGCTCTCACTGTAGGAGGAGGTATCGGTGCGCTTACAGGATCAGCTACAACATTAGCATCAAACTTGGCACACGGCCAACTGGATAAGCGCATAAGAAGGAAAGTGAATGAAGCCACAGCCTCTCTCTTCTGCACCACTTATAGGTTCCACTCGCTATTGGGAGAGTATGGTAAATACCTACAAGACGCAAATGAGTTTTTAGAAAACCAGAAGCATGAAACGTGCACAGATTCCATTGACGGAAAAGTTGTGGCAGTAAAAGAGGACACATATGTGGAGACGGCCGGCGCGGCTGGCAAAGTTGCTAAGAACATATACGGCCATGCCAAGGAAATAAAAAGGCTAGTTACGTTTATTAAGGCCAATGCTTTTGTTTACAGAGGAGCGGATATCGGAATCTCCACAAGTGCTGCAGCACCAGGAGTTACCATACCAGTCGTGGGCAAAACCCTTCTGCGCGCTGGATCAACTGGTGCAAAGGCTCTTTCCGGATCACTGGCTGCTTTTGGAGTGCTGACTGGCATCTTTGATATATATTCAGGTGCAAAGAAAATACAAAGTTGCGGTGAATTAGCGGAGGAATTTCGCACCTCTTCTGAAACTTTGAGAGAAGAGGCCGATAGACTAATTTGCCTTTACAAGGAACTCCATCGAGATGAAGAGTGCAAGCAGTTGTGTGACTGAAAATAAGCTCTTAGTGTTGTAATGGAGACGATTTTTCTTTCAGTAGCGTGACTAGATCTCGATAGTGCCATCACGTAGAATTTAAACAGCAACACTGGCCAGGTAGTCGATTAATGCATGATGATTAGTCGATGATGTAGTCGATTAATGCATGATGAATTTTGAGCATCGCTATCTTATAACGTAACAACAGCACTATAGTATGGTATATTCCTTATTTGATGATTTGACATAAAGTACACGCGGATATTTTTTTAAGTTCCGTAGTATTTTCGCGAGCCCAGTAAGAACGTGGAAAAATGCGACCGTTTTGCAAAATGTTCGTTACATTAAATCGTAAATCATCGAGCAGCTACAACGGCAATTTTTAAAAGAAGTGTAATTAAATAATCTAGAGAAGTATGTGGTACTGATTCTTGTAAATTTAATTACACATATGACCGTATCATTTACGTATAGTTGCGCTCAAGCCGCTCATGAGAGGCGCCAAAACGAATAACAGACTACGTTGATTGACATCTGACACAAGACACAGGATCAGATAAGTATCATTACAAATAGATAGAAGGGATCCGTAATAAAACGCAGCTGGATGACTGATATCATATAAAAGTATAAATATATCTTCAAATGTCATACTAGTAGGTTTGAAGAGATCGTGCGTTGAAAAAAAAATTACAAATCTTATGAGGCAAGTGCTCCTTATAGTTTTGAAGAAATTGATCTTCTTGTTCTTTTTCATGAACTTACATGTGGGATGTAACTTTATTTTTCGATTGTTGTTTATAATCATGTATGTCATGTAAACTGATATGATTTTGATGAGAAAGGTCAACCACATGATCGCGCCGATGATCACTTTTTAATTAAAATAAATTTGATTTTTATTAATTTCCATCATTCTTTTGCCCATCTGCTCCTATTTCTTCTTGTTAGGCAGTTCAAGCACCCTTTCTGTAAGAAACGATGATGCCTCGTCCGGTTTTTGGATAAAAAAGAAAAAATACCATCCAGATGTCAACAACCTCAGCCACCCTAAAAAAATTTTTTTTTTTCACACTTGTTTTCTGGGCCTACAGGCATACGCTAAAGAACAATTTTAACTACTGAGTACCACTGCAAAAACAACAGTAACAATAGCAACAGGGAAGACATCGATATTCAGTGAAATTGAATTTTTACAATTTAAATCCCTAAAAAGGTTTATGATGCCACTTTAAGACTATCGATTGGCAGACTAACAGCGAAGAGCATGCGCATAATGGAAGAAGATGGGCACGAGAGAGCAAATATTCTAGTGAGAGAGCGAAAATACGGACGAGAGCTGCCTCTGCTCGGTTTCCAAAGCGTGAGTTTTCGTTCGAACATACAGTTTCTTCTCGGTCCATACAACAGTTAAAAAAAACCGCCAATATCCAGCCGTTTTGACCTCGCGTTTGATAAATAACGCAAATTTCTAGGAAAATCCTTTATAAATAAACGTAACCTGACTGGTGTTGTGCATGTATGAGAGAGATCAAGTGACCTTCTACATTCCACGCATCTTCCATTTCAAGGTAATCCTAAGTCGCACGCAAAGATACTGATTCCTTGATATCATGTAACGGAACTTGTTTGTCGTCTACTTACCAAAGTTTGTGTAGCTTCGAAGTAAAGGTAAGTGTAATTTGGAATGTTCAAACTTAGATAACCCAGTAAATCATTCATTGTTAAGGTATCTGGTGTTGAACTCGGTCTTATATGTTGAATTCAAGTCATCAGGTAGTTCCCTGAGGAGATATAGAACATATTTGATTATCTGGCGGCATCAAAAAATTACATGCATCAAATATTTTTATGCATACACCGTCTTATAAATGCACCTTTAGAGTGTGTTTATTCTCGACTTTGTTGAAAATGCTCTTTACTCTATCATAGTATCTCCAATGTTAACAATCAAAAACCTTAAGATCGCAAAGAGAAGAAACCTTGCATTTAGATGGTTTGCATGTTTGATTTAGATTAAACATTCCTAGTTACATTTTCTGTCACGAGCAATCGTTTGATCCTTTAACCAACACATTTTGTCGACCGTCGCAATTGATCTACTATTGCCTCCAAAACATAAAAATTTGAAACATACCTATAGCACCACTTTTATTTCATTGGACCTCATTGTCAGAATGTTGCCAAATCGAAAACGATTACCGTGAATCAAACACAGTTTGGGCTGATTACCGAGAAATGGTCAAAACCTTTCGCTGCTAATTGAGAGGGGAATCATTCTTCAAGGCTCTCGCAGGATGTCTACAACACACTTCAGTTTAGTACAGTCCATTACGGTTATAACACTGTGAACATGCACACGCAAGAAAACTGGAAATGTTGAATTATTTTTATTATTTGTGCAAGAGGAACAGAGCTCGAAAAATCACTGAAATGCTTCCTATCATCGTTTCATTGAACTCTTCCACCGCATCAGCACGTTCGCGAGTATTTTGGTCGATACTTTTGCTTCAGGGTTGGGAATCAAATGAGCTATCTCGCTTTTTTATTTAACTCATTCTAGATCTCTCAGACACGGGAATTCGAACCGAGCGCGGCTGCCGAAGGAAAAGAAGCTTTATACGGACGGGAACAATACCCTAACACCATACACAGTATATGAGCCTGTTTGATAACGAAAAGAACGATAAGAAATCCCGTTCCTTACCGTTACAACTATCACTGAGGCCGACTTCACGGTGGTAAAAGGCGAACTATATTAACTCAAGGTTGACCAAAATGCATTAAATTTGGTGTCGAGTTTCGGCTTCCCGGATTTCCTGTTTTCCGGGAATCTGGCCTCTGGTTTTCACTACGTTTGGCACAGTGAAAAATTATAGTAAATGTCTCTCTAAAAATTCTGAAATGGATCAAAATTATTTAATAAATGATAAAAAAAGCCGAAATTTAAAGCCAGTGAAATTGATCGGGCATTTCAAGTTTGGCGATCAGAGGAAAAGGATAGCAATAGGATATTACGCGAAGCGATTATCCGATTTCCCGAAAGAATGAGAGAATTGTCATAAGGGTTATTTCTTCAGAAAACCGCCCATCTTATCTAAATTAAAGCCGAACAGTGATAGATGTAAAAATTGGAAAGCGTTTGCCCATTCAAGCCATTACATTTGTTTGCTCGTGGTGATTTATCATCCGAGATATCGATGAAAACCAGAATTTCTCCTGTTCCGAAAATTTTCAGCGTGGGCAGTGAACGTGCCATTTATATTTCAATTATAAAGACAACGTTGTCGTCATGGTAATGGAGTTTATCACATGATGAGAGTTCTAACTTTTTACGAAGGGCCCAATTCAAAACATTTTTAAGGTTACGTACAACTTTTCTTGAGAGGAGAACATGTCTGTTTTTTAAAGAAGAGCTTGTTTTGTTTTCATTTCTGAATTTGAAGTAGCAGGTGATCTAGCTGCATGATCCTGAGATTCTCGTTACTTAATTACAACATATATATCTATATATATATATATATATATATATATATATATATATATATACATAAATGAATGTGGGGGTAGAGTCTACCTTGGCATAAAGTACTCAGTGCTGTGGTAGCAGAGCTAAGTATACATAAGTTAAAGAATTAAAGAGGACGCATCGATTCTCAGTGACTCTGAGTTTCGCGCCTAAGCGCTCGTCAGACAGAACTGTTCAATACATATGAACATAACTGCATATGAATACGATACGATTTTACCCTCTTGTGTTCAGTTGTTGTCTCTCACTCTTGCTCGCTTACGTGTGACAGAGTTATCAATACTCGGAGATAAAAATCGCATCCACGTGTTGCCACATGAAGATAGTATCCTCGTCTATTTTTGGTACACTAGTGAGCTTGATTATCAAATGAATTTGGGCACAGCAAGTCTGTAAACCGGTCTAAGGAGATCTCTCTTTTCTTTACATAGGTAGGGATTACTCCTTCCTTCCTTCCAACTAATCTGAGGAAAATAACTAGAGAACTTTTAACTTACCGAGATGCAGTCACGTAACGGAGATGACGTCAGATATTTCTTCATAGTGAGCCAATACAGCCGCGGTAGAATGGTTATTGATATTCGTAAAGGCATCCAAGGCGGAGTTCTTGAGATCGTGAAACCAGAACGTGGACGGGAAAGTCAGCTGTGGAGATGGGATGAGAATTGTCGGCTGGTCAGCAAACTGGGCCTTGTGGCAGATATCAAAGGTCGGCTGGTCAACAAACTGGGTCTTGTGGCAGATATCAAAGATCAGGTGGTCAGCAAACTGGGCATTGAGGCAGAAGAAGTCTGTCATGCCTGGAAAGCTCACAATGGCCTCAGCCAAAAGTGGCGAGTCGAAAAAGCAGCCATTGTGAGTAATTCGAGTCATCTCGTTATCGATGGTTCGCCTCCCACTGCTCAGGTTTTCATGAGAAAATTCAAGGAAGACAGTGAACACCAAAAATGGCATTTTGTTCCAGAAGAGGCATGGGACGACTTCCAACTATCACTGACAGATCCAAATCCTCTTAAAAAGGCGCTCTTCTGGAAAAATGTGGCTGGCAATTATCTTGACGTCATCATAGGATACAGTTTTAACGAGTACCAGACCAAAGTCTATAAAGTATTTGAAGACATAGATGAATGTATCAGCCGCCTCGAGGAGGTAGCGAAGGGTACTGGTATCGCACAGACAGTCGGTGGAAGTGTGGCTGTCGCTGGAGGAGGGGCAGCGATAGCTGGTTTGTTGTTAGCTCCGGTTACAGCTGGCGTTAGTTTGGCTCTCACTGTAGGTGGAACTATCGGTTCACTCACAGGGAAAGTCACATCATTAACAGCAAAACTGGTAGACTGCCATCTGGATAGGGAGAGGAGAAAGAACGTCCATGAAGGCATAGGGTCTCTTCACTGTGCCACCTGTAGCTTCCACTCGCTGCTGAGTGAGTATGGTAAATGCCTTCAACAAGCGAATGAATATTTAGACAAACAGGAACATGAACAAATATCGTTTCACGAAAAATCTATGGCAGCAGAGAAATGTGCATTACTTGGGGAGGCCTTCGAAACCTTAGAATTTGTTAAGAAAATTTACCACCACGCCAAGGAAATAAAAAGACTGGTCATGTTTATGGAGGCCAATTCTTTTGTGTGCGATGGAGCAGATGTCGGAATTTCCACAATTGCCGCAGCACCTGATTTTACCATCCCAATCGTGGGAGACACTCTCCTGACCGCTGGAACAACAGGTGCAGAGGTTCTTTCCGAATCGTTCTTTGGTTATGGTTTATGGACTAGCATGAAGGACATTTATTATGGTGGAAAGCAGATCGCGAATTACGGTGAATTTCGACAATTTTCTAAAATTTTGAGAGAAAAGGCTCATAGACTAATACGCCTATACAAAGAACTCAAGACAGAGAGCATGGAGTAATGTTACTGAAAATAAGCTTTGAGTGATGTTGAAATTTTTTTCAACAGTGTGTCTAGATCTCAGTGGTGCCTTGCAGAATTTGAAATGCAACACTAGCCATGTTGTCAGATAACGTTCATGTATCACTATAATATGACGTAACTTTTACACCGTATTATTACATACTCTTTTCTCGATGGGTCGTTATTTAGTCCGCACAATGTTTTGTAAGTTCCGTCGTGCTTTTGCGAGCTCTGTACGAGCGTGGAAAACGAAAAGCGTTGAGAAAGACTTACTATATATTTAAACCATTGAGCAGCTATAAAAGTAATTTTTAAACATAAGTAAGTCAACAGACTTTATCTGGTACTTATTCTTATAGATATAGCCACATAAATCATTATTATGCCTTAGATAGTATAATTTATGTTTACATGCGCACATGCGGCATATGAGGGGCGCTAAAACAAATGAAACTGTCTTCGTTGATCAAAATTGGACACAAGATAGATTAGAAAAGTATTGCTACGAAACAAATTGGAAGAATAGGAAGCAAAACGCAGTATTACCTGAAATCATATGATAACGATAGGATTACACAGATCTCAGAGTACAAATTAGGTTATTAATCTTTCAAAGTAAAGGTGCTTCCCAACAGCTTTCGAGTAATTAATTATTTTTTTGGCCTTTTCTTAGACATAGATATGAGATAACTTTATCTCATTAGTAGTTGTTTTAAAACATTGTAATGTAAAGCGGTTTAATTTTTGATGAAAAAAAAAAGGTAAACACCATGATCGATTTTGATGTCAGTTGCTACTCATTTTACTCATAATTTGACCCGCCTGCCCGTTTTGTAAGGGATGAGTTTTGTCAATTACAGTGATACAGTTTTCGGGTGAAAGAAAAAAAAAACAATTCCCCCCAGATGTCAACAACTACAGCCACGCTTTTTCAAGCTGACTTCATAACCAACAAACCGGACGAAGCGTTCCCACCTAACTGCTTCTTGGTTCGCCGGGTCTAAGTTATATTTCGAAAAACAAGTCATTATTATTAACACAAACAAAGCAGTTTTGTACAGTTTCTGCTCCAAACGTTGTAGCAGTCATCAGTCATTTCTTAGTTTCCCTAATCGCAAGACACCTACAAATTCTCAAAAAAATAATTAGATTAAGAACAGTGGTGAAAAAAACAAGCGCTGAATGAAAGACGGGGGAAAAAATTCGCCGCTCGGCTTCCCTCCTGAACATTATTTCGCAGTGACAGAAACGTCTCTAAAACCTGAAAACTAAGAGGATCTCAATGGGATTAACCACTAGCCATTAAACGGCCAAAAAATTAAGTTGTCAGGCGTAAAAATAGACAAATTTTAACCCCTAGCCGTAAAAAATGTTCACGCGATTTTTTTATTTTAATCGCAGCCCGAAGAAATAAACTGTTGGCCGTTAAAACTGCCAAGATATTAATCGTCATCCGTAAAAACCATCATCCTATTGAGACCCTCGACTAACAGTTAATTGGTGGAAAGATCTTTTAACCCTTTAACTCCCATGAGTGACCAAGACTGAATTTCTCCTTACAATATCAATACAATATCAAACAGATAAGTGATGGGAATAGAGAAAAATATCAATTTGGGGATAATTAGTTGATCCAACACTAAATTCTCTGAACTAACATTATATGAACTGCATGGTTGACAGTAAGGAGAATTTAAAATTTGATCTGGGAATTAAAGGGTTAAGGTTGTAAAGCCGTGTGTCAACAAATGATTGTTATTTTCCTTCATATGATACTTTTTTACATCGGAATGTAAATTTACAGTCCCAGTCCTGCCCGGAGGCTGTGACCGCCGGACAGTGAGTCATTTTCTAGGAAACGTTTCCAGAAAGGCTTAATACCTGGCTTTGTTCCAAAGAGATAACTCAGTTTAAACTGAAATCAAGTTACCTTCTACTTTCTACGAATCTTTCGTTTCAAGGAAATCTCAAGGTGAATGCAAAGATACTGATTCTTTGATATGATGTAACGAAACTTGTTTGTCGCCTATTCATCAAAGTTTGGGCAACATCAAGAAAAGGTAAGCATAATTTGGATCGTTTAAAGTCGTGTATATATCCTATTTGATCATTCCAAGCTGAATAATTCTGGCGTTGGATATATGTTAACGACAATATGGGGGTTTGATAACAATGTTTGCAGTAGATGAATCATGTATGTTATAGTACGTTTGTTCTTGACTCAGTTGAAAACGCCCTTCAGCCAAGTTTGACTGTATCGCCGCCTTTTCAACTCTGCAAATAAAATTTGGTTGCCATGTTAATTTGATCATTTCATTTAACATTTCACGTCATCAGTGGTTGTTTGATCGTTAAGTTACCCTATAAGTACGATAATGATCGAAATATTTGCTCGTAAGGGCCTAAGTCGTCGAATTTACCAACTTGTGCCTCCGAAATATCAAATGTTTAAACATCTATGGCGCTACTTGTATTTATTCCGACCTCACAGCCTGAATCATGAGTGACTACCGTGAATAAATCACAATTTAAGCTCATTACCGAGAAATGGCTGAATGCTTTCGCTGCTAATTGAGAAAGGAATCGTTCTTGCAAAGGACATCCAAAGAAATAATGTCAGTGCAGTCCATTACGATGATCACGCTTTTATACTACGAACTCATGCATACGAGACAAGCGGACATTTTGAATGACCTTTGTTATTTGTATTTACAAAAGGAACAGAGATCGAAAACCAACCGATTTTCTTCTTATTGTTTCATGAACTCCTACTCCATATCAGTAAGTTCAATAACATTCAGGTGGACATCATTTTTGCTTGCTGCTTTGGAAATAAAATAAGTTCGCATAAATGTATCAGTGCTCTATCAAAGAACTTTGATCAATTCGCAGAAAATAGGTTTATTTTGTGTCCTTCAAACTGCCTTCGGCGCATGGGACCAGCTGATTTTTGTTAATTTTATAGGCATTCCGCTTTACAATTTCTGTTTCGTCTGAACCTCAATCTGACCCGGCTCGCTTTATTGTTAAACTCGTTCTAATTGTCTCGGACACGGGAAACAAAACCCGGCGACAGCGACCGCCGAAAGAAAAGAACATGTAAACGAACACGAAGCAATACCTTATCAACGCACAAAGCATTTTATCTTAGCTTAAAACGAGCGAAAATAAGGAAAAGAAATCCCGTTTCTTACCAGCACAGGTATTTCTAAGACCGAGTTTTGGAATACACATGTGTGAGAAAACTTCACCGAACACAATTAAAGGCGACTGAATTGCAATGACTCAAGGTTGACCAAATCGCAGTTCGACTTGGTGTTGGGTTTCGGCCTTTCCGGAATTTCCTGTTTTCCGGGAATCTGGCCTTTAGGTTGACTTATCTTGAGTTTCATTACGCTGGCAGAATGAAACAGAAAAAAAGCCAGAAATGTTTGTAAACTTTTCACAAATTATCAAAGTGATTGTGATGACAATAAAAGGCCAATCAGACGAAAAGTAAGCAACGCGAAGTTACTCGAATAAAGCGAGTTTCAATGCAACGACAACATTCGGGAAAATCCAGCAAATTGTCAAAGATTTGTTTTTCTCAAAACGCTGCCTGTCACCTCAAATAAAAGGCCAAATCATCATGCAGAAAACGATAAGAGTAAACTAGGAAAGAGGTTACAAATGGCAGAATTCTTCCTATTTCAACTTTTTTTCAAGAATACACTTCTTAGTTCTGAGAACTTATTTTCTTCGGCTCTGCATGACTCTCGTCTGCTCATTCAGTTTGGATATGTGATTGATATCTATACGATAAACAGAGTAGTATAATTATGTCCTTATGTGGATACTTATTTACCTTTTTGAGATGATAATATCTCTTCGAGTCGTTCGCCTGACTTGTGAAGGAAATCATCAACACTCAGTGGCCATGCAATATCCTTAATCGTTTATATACTAATGAATTTGAGTGTAACATTTGGCCATAACAAGTCTGTGATCAGGTCAAGCAGAGGTCTTTTTTTCGTTACTTAGGTAATAACCCAGTCTGACGTTCGTGACAGAGGGGATTAATCCTTCCTGCACTCCAACGGGTCTGTTAATTAACGAGCCATTGACTAACGGATATGGCGCCACGTAACGCAAATGACGCCAAATATTTCTTCATAGTGAGCCAATACAGCCGCGGTAAACTGGTTATTAATATTCGTAAAGGCATTAAAAGCGGAGTTCTTGAGATCGTGAAACCAGAACGTGGGCGGTCAAGTCAGTTGTGGAGATGGGACGAGAGTTGCCGGCTGGTCAGCAAACTGGGCCTTGTGGCAGATATCAAAGATGAGAGTAAGAAGGAGGAAGCCGTCTGTCACGCCTGGAAAGCTCACGATGGCCTCAGCCAAAAGTGGCGAGTCGAAAAAGGGGCCATTAAGAGTAATCTGAGTCACCTTGTTATCGATTGCTCACCTCCCAGATGTAATGTTTTAATGAGAAGCTTCGATGAATGCAAGGAACACCAAAAATGGCATTTTGTTCCAGAAAAGGCATGGGACGATTTTCAACTTTCACTGACAGAGCCAAACCCCCTTAAAAAGGCACTGTTCTGGAAAAATATGGTTGAAAATTATCTTGACGTCATCATGGGATACAGTATTACAGAGTTTGAGGCCAGAGTCCAAAAAGCTTTTAAAGTCATAGATGAATGTACCAGCAGACTAGAAGAGGTAACAAAGGGTACTGGTATCGCAAGAAAGGTCGGTGGAGGTGTGTCAGCCGTGGGAGGTTTAGTTTCTGTGGTTTGTCTTTCGCTGGCTCCATTTACAGGCGGAGCCACCTTGCCCTTTGCTGCAGGAGGAGCTATCGGTATGTTCACAGGAGCAGCTGCATCATTTACAACCAACGTGGTGCACGGCCAACTGGACGAGCAGAGCAGAAGAAAAGTGAATGAAGCCACAGCATCACTCTTCTGCGCCACTTACCTCTTCCACTCGCTGTTGGGTGAGTGTAGTAAATACCTGCAAGAAGCGGATGAATACTTAGAAAGGCTGAAGCATGAAACGAGCACAGAATCCTATTCCAAGGATATCGCGACCGGCCAAGCCGAGGAAATAAAAAGGCTGGTCGCGTGTACTCTCTCAGTCGAAGGCGAAACCCTTTCAACGGCTGGATTAACTGGTACAATGGCTCTTTCCCGAGCGATGGCTGGTTTTGGAGTGCTGGCCGGCATCGTGAATATATATTCAGGAGCTAAGACGATCGCCAGCAGCGAAGAACTAGCAAAGGAATTCCGTCAGTCTTCTGAATGTCTGAAAAGAGAGGCTGATAGACTCATACGCCTATACAAGGAACTCCACCAAGACAAACAGAGTAGAAAGTAGTGCAGCCTCAACCAAGAATTCCATCAAAATGAAGAGGGCGAGGAGTCATGTTTTAACTACGGAAAGTTAGCTTAGACTTATGTAATCGCTCGAGAATGCTCATGTTCATATTACAGATAATGATAACTGCAAACGTAGTCATGATATAAAACTACCAAAATATAGTTGTGTTGTAAGCTTCCGGAATGTTCTCGAGTACTTTGCAAATTAATGTAAGGACTTAGTCGTAAAGTAATAGTTTCTGTTGTCGGGAGTGACCGACTATTGAGAAACCTACACCAAGAATGAGCTACAGTTCATTTCGAGGAGATTTGGAGATAACTGTGAGATTGTGTGAGAGGTGAGCTAAGATATAGCAAGAGTTTCAACGCAGCAACAAAATCCTAGAAAATCTCTTGGATGAAAGGGTTCGAATTAACTTTGTCAGTAGTTTTGTTTTCTTTTTTTAAGATTGATTTAGAGCTTAGATTCATTTCTCGACAGTATGGTTTTTTCATGGAGAAGTAGGACTTTTAAGCTTATCTAGTAAATTGTCCTGAATTCCGGCTTAGAAATTGATTGTTTGCTTGTGGTGTGTAAAAAGAAACTATTGTGCAGACTCTTTTCACTGTGTGTATTCTAGCTGCAAGAAAGCGAATTGATTCATCGGCATCAGATCAACTGAAGCAACCAACCTCAATTAACTTAGTAAGTACAGTAAGTAGGTAAACTTTTTCTAACGAGAATGACATGTACAGTAGACGAGGGTCTGAGATGAGGGGGAGGGGAATCCTTGTGTCGGTTGTCGGTTAGAATTTCATCACTTAGTCTTAGCTTTTCGTCGGTAGTCGTTAGATGTCCGTTAACGATTTAAAATGCAGCTTAATCATTAACATTTACTGGGTAGTTCGTGGGATCGAGTACCAGACGCTATTCTGGAAACGAGCCCGCGCTCCTAACTAGCCATAAAGTAAGTTTCATGACTGGAATTCTATAATTAACTGAGCTAGAATGCTCTTCTTTCTGAATACAAATATCGATAATATCGGACCATGTCGGTTAGTATTTACTTGTTGATAATTGGTAGCTTTTCCAAGTTGGCTTTTGCATAATTGTCAGTAGTCAGTTATATTTTCGCCCTTTTTCGCAAGTGTGTTTTACCATATTTAGACCCTATTAGACAGTAATCAAAGTGATGAACTCATGACCCTCAGAATAACTGGAAATCGAAATAAAATAGCAACAGTAATTGTAAGACTGAAGACTTGAGATCAGTTAGTTGGACTTTTAAATAAACGATTGTGTACATACATCCAGATTCTCGATTGCCTCATTTCACCGAGTAGGAATTAACAATCGAAAAAGCGTAGCCGAGCGGGAGGGGACCCATGTGTGCCTGTGACCCCGGCCCTCTGTGAGAAACCTCATACTTTCAAATGCCAAAATAAAACTTCTTTGTAAATAATTGTGGAAAAAAAATATAGATACTACTGCCACGGATTGGCAGAAAAGAAATGTATCTCCCAAAATCCCCTCTCCCCCCTCGTCACTTCTCTAACGGTCTTGTCGCCAACAAACGCGGTGCCACGAACTCGAAAACACAATCACTGCTTTGCAAGAGAACGAAAACAATGCTTACTAGCCATGAAAAGCGTCACGCTCTTATATTAGTATCTTCCTCTTCTTTTCTTCGATTCAAACTATAACAGTGAGAAAAGCATGAAACAACAACAACGACAAAAACGAAAAAGAACAAACCAAAAAAATAACCAAAAAAATAAGGTTCCTGAGTACGTATACTCTTCCCGCCAAATTTGACTTTGTTCCCAGGCCTAAACTGTCCGCATTTTGAGTTGCCACGGAAAAATGTAAATGAGTCGGAGGCAGTTTATGAAAAATACTAAGCAGAACTAAGCATCAACCAGGTGAATGTACGACAACAATGAGCGACACATCATTCCAATTAGCGTCTGTTTGGGTGCGTTGTTAAGGGATTTACACCAACGCAACAATACTTGAAACATTTTGGACAGAGAATAAAAATATTCGACTCCGCATCATCTATTTCCGAATTGAAAATGGTTTTCTATAATCGAGTGATGGTTCGGACACGAAAGGATGGTTCTTGATCCAATTCATATTGACTTGTAAGACTTTAAGAAGCTTTTTCCTACTAACAAGTTGTTGATTTAGGCTTACGTTACCTTATTCACCTCGGCGATGACCTCTGTGAGTTCCACTGTTACAACCGGTCGGCGAAGGACTTCTAGTTCCTCTGATGTGATGGCGTCGATGACAGCTGCGAGAGCTGCAGCGACATATTTCGACAAAATAGAACGTTACGAGTTGCAAGAGACACTTGCTTATACTTCAAGCGACTGGCTGCTTTCGACTGAAGACACGAGGATTTCTGTTGAACCGCCACGCGGACTGATCGCCGGGATTCAAATCCCGAGTGATTTCAACAACTGTTTGATTCTTATTCCTGAAGAAGAGGGCATCGAACCGTTGGAATTGCGAGAAATGCATCAGATCGTACGTGAACTGGTCACGGGAATTTACATTTTGAATCAAACGCCGTCGATTACTTTGGAAGCGAATTACGATTGCAGCACATCATGTCAAATTCCACCAGCTTACTATGACACGCGAATCGGCCAGATATTGACAGACGTAGATTATATGATGAAGAGTCTTTGGCACGGGGCATACTTCCCAAAAGATAAAAGAACTAAATTTGCTGAGCGATGGAGGCAGGCTGTGAATCTAAATACAACAACTGGAGAGCCAGAAACACGAAGAAGCTTGCAACTAGTGTGGACAGAGGCTGGTATTTTAGATTTGGCTATAGATCCTGAACTGACTGAAGCATACAATTCAATCCCTGATGAAAACAAAGATGACCTAGATGCTACTGAAGAGAAGAAACATTTTATGAAGCATGTGGATGAATTAGCGCTCAAACTGACCTTATTTCAAAACACTGTCACTCAACATCAAAACATATTTTTGACAGATGCCAATTATCACATTTCAAGCATTGTTAAGTCAGATAAAATTGATCTTCAAAGTTACGAAAAGCTGCAGAGAAGGCTTGGAGTTCATCAAGAGTTCATCAGGAACACCCTGCTTCTCAAACCAGACATAAAACGACAGCTATGTCTGCTTAAATTTATTAGTTTCATGGTGCCATTTTTGATTGCAATCAAAAAACGTTGCAAGGTTCCAGATGTTAACAAACTTCTTCCACCATTTACTTTTGAAGAGTGCAAAACTGAGCGTGAATTTCCACCTCTGATCTTGAGACCTGAATTCAAGTGTAAACACTTTGATCATTCAGAGAAATACTTTCATTTGCATGGTGGAATTTCCTTTGTCCGTGAAACCCCACCTGCTCAGAAAATCTCTGCTGCAATTGTTGCAGAGCAAGAAAATCTGGAATATGTTGCATCTGATGCTTATAACAAAATAATGAGCTCAGACACAGTCATGTTGGAAAGCTACCCAATGGCAGCAATTGAAATTGATGGTAAAAGTTATTTTGTGCTGAACATTCACCTGGAGACCTTTTACCCTGTATCACCAAAGCATCCATTGTGGATACATGCACATTATGATGAAATTGTAAAATTGAAACCTAAAAGGCTTCCTGTGCATGAGCTCCAGATTCATGAGCAATTCAAAAAAAGATATGGCTATCAAAGAACTGTGAAACTCAAACAGATCCCTGCTGGGTTGCAAGCAAGTGCTCATAGAGGGCTGGTCTCGATATTTCATACCATGACTCGTAGATTGCCACCATCACGTCTGACAACTCAAGACTCTTCTGGTCTGTCCCTCATTCATCATGCAGCCATGTTCAACAGACCACAGATTATTACCATGCTGGTAGTAATGGGTTTTGATGTAAATGTGCGTCGCTACAATAACATTTCATCACAAGGTGTAAGTCCGCTACATCTGGCAGCCAGATGCGGTGCTTTAGACAGCCTTGTATGCCTAGTGACATACAAAGCTGACGTGATGATGTTTGACAGCCAGGGATGGGTGTCTGTTCACTATGCTGCCTTTTTCAACCATGTTGACTGCCTTCTGCATCTAATTCGCCATGAACCCAAACTACTAGAACTCAAGTCCAATGATGACTTAGAGTCCACTCCAATTCTTTTAGCTGCATCCAGTGGGGCATTGGACGCTGTGAAATGCCTGATTGAGCAGGGAGCACAGTATACCTCTATAGACAAGGAAGGAAATGGAGCTGTTCATCTTGCTGCTCTTCACTTTCACACCAACACACTGAAATATTTTATCAGCTGGAATAATGATGATATCCCAGTGTGGGACCTCCTTGTTGGTATGTTGAAGTCTGATGACATCAAGAGGAAGCATAGTGCCGTTAAATGCCTGGAGGTCCTGTCTCTTGCAGCAGAAAACAACTGGAAATTCATCCTGATGGCAGAAGGTGTTCCAGCCCTTGTTGATCTTCTTCGACTTGATAATGTGGAGCTACAATCTCTTGCTGGGTCTGTTTTGTGCAACATTGGAAGTCACAATGAGGTCAGGGTAGAAGTGTCTAAAGCCAATGCAATTCCTGTTGTCGTCAGTCTTTTGGCATCACCTGTTCCCATGATCCACTCTCGTGCTGCTGTCATCCTTGGAGACTTAGCTTGCCTTGATGTCAACCAAGGAAAGATCTCGGAGGAAGGTACAAATATGATGAGGGTACACAATCCTGAATAGTTACAGTTGAATCATATTGAAAATCATCAACTTCCTAATTTTTTGTTTAAACCAGAGTACATCTTTATGGGTAGTGATACACTGTACATGTAGGTGACATGTTTCCTTTACAGAGAGAAGTTGTATTATCTCTGTATATGTCTGTGGAGGGAATTTTGTATCCTGTCAGGGTTGATAACCCTTTGAATCCCAAGAGTGACCAGCATCTAATTTCTTCTTACAATGTCACCCCTGAATCACGCATAAAGGTAATGAGAAAAAATTAAATGATCACTAACTTAAGATCTGAAGCTCTTGATTGTTAAACAAATTCTCCTTGCCAGCACCTTAGGAAAGCTATAGAGGACAGTATGAAGAATAAGCATATTGATATTAGGGTGTAATTGAACTACATTGTACAATCATAGTGGGTAGGCTGAAATAAGCTTGCTTATTGCTTCCCATGGAAAATAACCAACTATGCTTCATCACAAGGTTTTAAGACATTACATTTGTTTCTTTTAGTCATGGTCAATCCTTCATGTTTAATTTGCAAGTAAAAATGATATTAGATTAGAATGACTTCAAATCACTTTGTTTTGTATTTTCCTCTGAGCGCTTCATTTATATTACAATTTACAATAATCTCTAAAAGTTCAGGGAGAAAATAAAAATCAGATTGACCCTCTACACACTAACATCATAATGCATCCTTATATAATTATTTCCTGATTAGAAGGTTGTTTGAGGATCAAGAGCTGCTTACTTTAGTTGATGATCATTTTCTTTATTCTGGTGACCTTAAGGTTTGATTCAGGGGAGATATAGTGAGGAGAAATTAGATGCTGGTCACTCTAGTTGTTAATAAGGTATTGAACAGGTGTACTTAGTATTTAATATAGCAGTTTGTGCCCTCAAGTGGATCTGTTTATTTCTTAATCTTTTAGGGGTATTTTTTTTATGATTTTCAGACTTCAGCTGTGGTATACATGTATTTACATTTTTAAAATTTTTATCAGGTGGAATACAATCACTTGTTGTTCTCCTGGACTCTAAACTTGAACATGTGTTGGTGAATTGTGTCAATGCACTCAGGGTCTTGTGTGATGGTAGCTATGACAACCAGACAGCTGTAGCCCAGAGTGGAGCTGTGGACACCCTAACAGAACTTCTAAGTAAGAAAATCTACTGTCACTTGGTAAATTGTTTGTGTGGATATGAAGCTGCATGGTAGATAATATCTACCATGCAGCAGAAACAGGTATTTGAACAAGAATACAATCGGAGCAATCACATGTGCTCTGTCAGGACTGAATAAGAAATTGCTGTTCTCAAAATGATTTTGTCAGTTTCCAAAATCTTGTGCAGTGTGGTAGTTACCAATTTTTTTTGGGAAATGGCAAAGTTGCTGATCTGTTTTGTTACTGGCCTGCTGTACCGAGTACATTCAAGAGCCATTACATAGTAGTGGTACACCCATTAGACAAGGGGGGGGGGGGGAGGGGGCAAGGGGGATGTGAACAAAAGACTGTTGCCTCCAACAGGAACAATAAATAGAGAAATTCAGAAAGGGCCTTTTAACAAGAAGTGTGAGAATTAATTCCCTTTAACTTCTATGAGTGACCACAACAGAATTTCTCCTTACAGTGACCAATACAATATCAAGTAGACAAGTGGTGAGATATTGGAAAATTTCAAAAAGGGGATTATTAGTTGATCCATTACCAAATACTCCAAACTAACATCATAAGAATTGTATGACAGACAGTAAGGAGAATTACTAATGAGATCTTGGGAGTGAAAGGGTTAAAGAGAGATGTTTCTCATTTTGTAAAAACATTGACATGATGAAGTGAGCCACAGGGAACTCAATATGGAGTGTGGCCATTGATATTCAGTGTTATCACCCTTCAGGTGCAAAGTCAAAGAACCTTCAAGCAAACACTGCAGCATGCCTGAGTGCTCTGACTAAGGACCATCGGGAAAACCAAGATCTGGTCGTAGCCAAAGGAGCTGTTAAGCCACTAGTGTCTTTAGCAAAGAGTACCAAGACACTTTGCCAAGTGAAGGCTGCAAGTGCCTTAGAATCACTTGCTACCAGTAATCCAGAGGCACAAAAAGAGATTGATGCAGCAGATGCCCAGAGACCTCTTATTAGGCTCTTGAAAATGTGGGCCATTGAGGTCAAAGAACAAGGTATGCACATTATATTTGTAACTTATAATAGAAGGGTTCCTATAGTTTGGAAAAGGCTGAAAATGTTGATGATTATTAGCCCTGTTGTTTCAGGGGGCTCCATTGTCATTTATTAAATTCTTGTTTTTAACAAGTACTGTAATTTTACTAATTTGGTGATGTTAATCACCTTTCTCTTAATGAATGGCAAATTTTAAATTATACTGTGTTAGCAAAGTTCTTCACCACATCTTGTGCACTGCTAACTAGAATATTTCACAACTACTACATCAAATAAAACTACTACTGTTCATAGTGGAAGCAGAGATGCATTGGGTGTTCAGAGGAGTTGTACTTAAAAAGGATCATTTCATTTTGAGAATAAATGAGAGTTACTTCAGACAGTTTCTCAGAAGTTAAAAAAAATTAATAACTGAAATCACGAAAAAAAATGAATCAATGTATGAATAAATGAGACAACATATAAATTATGTGTTTGATGTCTCTGTGAACACATCACTAATTTGGTATGTAAGAAGTAAACCACACTTTCTATTGGTTTGCCAGTTAACAAACCATTCGACTGCGCCTTGTGGTTTACAAACTTTTCTTATGTTCTCCCAACATCCTGCGTGGTTTAGTAGCTGGTAAACCGATAAAGAATTGTGATTAATTGCTCAAATGAGGCAACATATATGTGCCATGTCCATAATTTAGATCATTGTGTCCCCATATCTTAAATGTCTTGCTGTAGTCAGACTGCGCAGGTCCATGAGAGTTCATCCATTTACTGTTTATTCTTTTACAATCAGGTGCCAGTGCTCTGTGGGCTTTAGCAGGCGTCACTCGGCATCAGCAGCAGCGTATTGCCAGCATGATTGGTATTAACATTCTAGTTGATATGCTCATGCTGAAGTCTGAGACTCTACAGTTTATTGCTGGCATGGCCATTATTGCATTAACCACAGAGAACATTGAAAATCAGAACAAGATTGTGACTGGAGGAGGAATACAACCTCTTGTGAGGCTCTTGAGGTCTCAGAAGACTTCTGAAAAGGTTAGTTTAAGTTACACGTCTTCCTGATGTTGTCAAAGACAACGTGAAATATTTGTAAAAAGCATGGGAAGGGGAAAAACCTGAGTTAGCTCTTTGCATCCGAATGATAGCCAGTTCTGTGCAATCCACCGCAATTTCGGCAACCATTAGTTGAAAAAAAGAGTTAACATAACTCTATTTTTTAATTACTCCTGAAATGTGGTGATAAAACAGCTGACGTCTGGTCAACTTTTTCGATTTTCTTCAACCCGTCGATTACCGTTGTAAAAAATTAAGACAAGATACAAAGAAAAGCAATGTTAACTTAACTAACAAAGTAATGGCTCCGAAATGTTTTAGTCTCTAAGGCAAATGTGGTTCTTTTGTAGGTTCTGTTGATGGTGATCCGCGTGCTGGGTATCCTGTGTGTTGGCGTGGCTCATCAATCTAACAAATCCACTCAGCTTGAAATTACAAACGCTGAAGCTCTTGTTACTCTTGTGCATCTCCTGCGTACCTCAAAAAAGGCGCTCATTCAGGTAGGTTTTTAGCACATTTCAATAGTGTTTTGATCTTGTAGTCTGATCCTTTGGGCGAGAGTAGTCCTGGGAAGTTGTTGATGAGGGTGTTAATCGTATAGGCAAAACTGGTAGATACAATAGCCAATTAGAAAATGAGAATGTCACCTGCAACCAATGAGAAATGAAAGGGAAAAAGGCGGGCTGCCTGAAGCGCGGGAAAACACCAAGTCGCGATTGGTTTTTGTACCGAGTGCGATTTGTCGAGAAAATGGCGCAAGTTTTCCAGACCAGTCTTTTAGAAGGGTCTTTTAAACCTATGCAATGGTCGACACGCAGTTGATATTTTTATAGTCGTTCAGAGAGATTTGATATATTAAAGCGGAAAAAAGGCTCGATAAACAAGGAAACGTGTCTGCGTTTACCCTGTAGGTTTATTGCTCAACTGTGATTGGTTGGTAAGCAAATCTTTTAGCAATTTTTGGTTAATTGATTTGGATTTAGGGACACGAGTGTTAGGATCGGTGGATGCTAAGCTGTTTCTAGAATTAGCTTATTGAGGTTTTCAGATGTTAGAATAAGGAAAAAAGATGCGTTTGATTACAATTCTTAAGAATGGTGGACCAGCGCGTATTTTTTTTTCCAACGGTTAGCTTCAACAGTTAGCCTCAGTATACTTAGATTATTAGCAGACTGAGACATTTATACCCTCATTTCGTTCACAGGTTGAGGTGGCTATAACGTTGGGAAAAGTCGTTCTGAATAATCTGCAAACCCAGAAGCTTCTGGCAGAACAGACGAAGTTTCGCGTCGTTGAGCTCCTTCACCATCTCTCTAACAAAGAAGAAACAGTTCGCCTCAAGGCTGGAATGGCGCTCGCAACTTTCGCGTACAACAACACTTCACAGCAGTACGCCATTAAAAACGCTGGGGGAATCTCGCTGACGGCTTTTGAAGAATTCTTGGGGTCTGGGAATGAACTTTACCAGGCCCACGCGGCTTTTCAGATCATAGTCCTGGCACGTGTGATTGACAGTGATCAGGTGAACCTGACAGCACGAGGTGTGGAATTACTAGTGCACCTGCTCAGTTCTGATCAACAGAATACACAGATACTTGCCGCCAGTTTGACAGCCAGCCTAGGTCACACTCGTGCTGGTGTTCCTGCGGCACTTATCACAGCCGGTAGGTTTACCCTTTTATCATTAAGAGTGACTGGGTTCTAATTTATCCTTATAGTGTCACCCTTAAATCCAATGTAAAGGTCATGAAAATAAAGGAAATGATCACCAATTTAAGAAGCTCCTGATTGTTAAACAAATTCTCCTTGTCAGCATCATAGGATATGTAAAGAGAACAGTATGGAGAATTTGAATTCCAATATTAGGGTATGAAGGGTTAATAATGATACACAGTACAACGGTAAGATAAGTCTCCCCCATATTGTCATCTTTCTGTAGCAGATTTGCAACAATATTGTGTAATATATATTGTGAAGTTAATTTTGGAATAAGTGTAGGCCTTGTTTGAATGAAACTCGGGTGAGGTACCATTGAGTTAAAAAAAAAATTACTGCTTGTCAAAATGTTAAAAAAGTTTTTTGAATCGTATTGTTAGTTTATTTTTGGTTGGAAAATCATGGTCAATATGATTTATGAAGTTAACTGAACAGTTACCCAAGTTTATACCACAAGGAAACCGTTTTGAACCATTTTATTATGAAAAATCAAATGTGAACTTTTCAAAAATTTGTGTATGACGATTGAAAATTACATTGTATAAACCAAAATATTATCGCATTGCATTCTCTGTTTCACACCATTTTCTTTGTTTTTTTTCCTTGTACTCTTCAGGTTCAGTGGAGGCACTCCTCACCAATCTTTCCTCACCAAACGAAGAAGTCCGCAGCAGTGCGGCGGTTGCCCTAGGGTACCTGTCGTTCGACCGCACGGCTTCCCGTCTGATGCTGCAGGCGTGTCGTAATACTCCAGGTCTGCTGGAGTCGCTGGTGGATAACCTTGGTAACGGAAAGGTATCTATGGAGTTTATGGACGAGTGGAGGCAGACCAAGATGGTTGGACTGCCTTCGGCCAGGTATGCCATTACGTACCATGCTGCTTTTGATACCAAGAGTTAGGTCTGAGTTCTTAGTTCTTCAAGAAGTAACCAAATAAGGTTGTTTTTCTTTTGTTAAGAATGCCATGCTCAGTTCAAATAGTCCCCTCCAAGTTTTCTTTGGTAGTTTTTGACATGATACAGGTAGCGAAAGTTTGACACCACTGGAAAGAGCAGCATTTAATCAGTTAGGCTGCCAGGTTTGAGAGCGACATGTTACTGAAAAACTATCAAAGATGCAAGACGCAAAGTCGCGAAGTTTTACGACGGAAAGTTTGAATATATGAGAAACCTTTGCTGAAATAAACAATAACGTGTCGGTCTTTTTTACCCACGGATTGATAGCGACAGTCATCGTGAACGCTCACGGAAATTGCTTAGATGGACGAGAAGGACTGGAACTTTGCAGCGCACCTTTTTCGCCGCAGTCTTTTTTTTTTAAGCTGTCACCTCAATTTGAAAACTCACCATTACTTTTACTTTCATTTTCCTCTACGAAAGTTTGGAGATTCACGGAGGGCCCCCGGTACCACAGAGATTACCACCTGAAGAACGTAAGTCTGAGCTCCCAATAGGATGCATTTCTCAGTCCGTTTGTATTTAAGTCAACCTTTCAATGAGAGCTGGAGGTTTTCATTATATTTACAAATCAAAGAGGCCATGGTAAAACCGACATGTAGGCCAGGAAACGCCACTAAAATTGTTTCCTAATTCCTTTCCGTAATTTAAGTCATTGGATACAACGCTAGTTCTAGATACTGGAATATTATTTTGGGGAAAGTACCTGTAGAAGGCAATCTTATGCTTGGTTTCATTTCACAGCTCCAGATGCGTCTCAGACGTTCAATTTATGATGAATTAAACGAGCCAGTCTGTAAGGGAATAGTGCGTTTCGCCTTCAAACTATTGTTTTGGCACTAGCACCACGACACCATTTTTCTGATCCAAGTATATCTCCTAAAGAAATGCTGTGCACACTTGTCACTGTTTCTGTTATTGTTTGGGTTTGTTTTAATGTTAGTTCTCCTGATCAGACCGTTTGCATAGAGGTTGTTAGAAAAGAGATTTTGCACCTGAGAAAATGCATTGGTGCTCCTCTGTAGCGAACTATGTGAAACAAGATACAGTTTCGAGGCTTCCTGTACTTTGTTGTATCGGGGTTTTACTCCATAGCCAAAAATTATTGTACAATTATCTGAAAAACGTACTGTTTTTCATTTAGGAAAACGTAGACCTCGCACAACTCAAAGCATGGGTTCTTTCCGACGTCTTCGCCAGCAAGATATGAAAAGAGTGGCCTCGGCACCAGTGGTTGTAAACAGCTATCGCAATCAAGTAAAGGCTGGCATTGTCAAAGCCATGTTGCCTCGCTCTGATTCGTCGCACATGAGAAGCGCTTTTGGAGCAGCAGAGATGTGGCGATCCAAATTACTAACATCTAGGCCTTCGCTTGAAAAAGGATTATCCAGTAAGAATTCTTGACCACATACGGAACTTAAATGACAATTGGATGACAGGAAGAATTGCTGCTGTGGCCGCCATTATCGCAGTTGTCAGACAGTGTGTGTGCACAAGACATAGAGTCGTTGTCATGGACAATTCAAAGTACAACTTTCCCGTTTTCGTAAATTCTTTTAGACAGAAATTTTGCCTGGGGTGTATGAAGAAAATTTGCTCCAAAAGCTGATATTTAGAGCCCCCCTTCCCCCACCTCAAAGCTAATTTTAAGTCTTTTTCATCACGCACGAGTTAAATTGCTAGCTCAAAGATTGAATGTTAAAGTCAAGATAAATTTATCTTATTAGTATCTCGCCAAATACAATCTAAGCCGATTGTCATCACAAATGTCCTTTGTCTGCCAATGTCATGCTCTACCCACCTTACCCTTGCTTCCAAAATCCAAGGCAGCAACTAACCATTTCACAAAACGCTTGCGCGCGCGAAAAACGTACACGCTGGGAGGCTACTACAAGCTTTCACGGACCTTCCAGGGTTCGTGATTGACGTGACAACTGTTCATAAACTCTTGCTTACGTCGAAGTATATCGCTGACTTTTTTATATTTTACTCAACATTGCTTATGCCTTGCCGTATTTTTATTTACTGGTCCGAAACCTGGTACATAGGGTCATTCTTCTTTACGCACTCTGTGGAGTAGGAAAAAGAAAGAGAGAGAGAGAGAGAGAAAGAAAGAAAGAGAGAAAAAACAAAGACCACGGTCGAGCTTTCCCGTACCTATGCTTGGCAATTGGTCAACCGAGCAACAGATAGCCTGGGAACGAGGTTGGGAATTTAAGCGTTGAACGTTGACAATAGTTTATCATAAATGATGCAATGACTTTATTGAGCTGAATCTTCATAAAACGTTTTTCTCAACAAAACTGACCAATGAAAACCCTAAATTTCAAATGTCCTCCTAAATTTGCAGTCAGTGGTGATCAAATTTTGGATGAACCTCCATTGCTCGTCGAGTATTCTTACAATTAAATTTGTTTTCCTTGTGAACATTTGTTGCTGTCAAATGAGACAAACTTGATGTCTCGTCGCTAAAACGCGACAGTGAACAACGTTACTCTAGTTTATAGATCCCTCATGGATCAAATACGCTCAAGGTAAACATCTCCACAACTGACTTGCAGCATACACTTCCGCTTTTACTACTTTTCGGAGGCGCCGTACTTGTTAATTAACTGCCCCTGATAACTATTTAGCTTCTGTCTTAAATAAACACAACTATTCCTTTGCTTTGTATATCTTCCATATTTACGTATTCCCAAAAGCTTTGTTACAAATATTTGATTTAAAGCAAGTTTAACTTTGACAAAATCAGTGACTGAATCTATGTAATAGTGTGTGATATTAACTTGGGCACGCTATCCGAAACTCCGGAAACGACAAGGTGAATTTTGTTTATACCCCTTACAGAAACTACCTTAAGACTAATGAAGGCTCTCCTGTGATTTAAATTTTTTTCGTGAAAGACTTTTTAAATTTGAGTTTATCATCCCGCGTATTCATAACCAAAATGAAACCGAAGAAAATGCAAACCAAGCTGGTCTAAAATTTTTAGACTAAGAAAAATTTGAATCACAAGAATATGTCGCAGTGACTTCCACTTGTTGTTTGACAAGCGAATTGTTTTGAAATAGTATAGATGTTAGTTAGGCTGCGCTGTGGCTGTGCCTAATTTCCTAAGTTCCTGAATGTCGACGAGATGAACGTTTAAGACAAAATTATTATTTAAAATTGTGCATGCGTCGTTGCCTCTCCTGGTGTCGGCAAGCCCCGTAGAATGGCAGAAAGCATTCATCATGCCCGCCTGTAACTTTCAAAAACACGCCTTTCCTCCGATGATCTTTTGTTGTAGTAAAGATTTTCTGAAGTGTTCGTTTACAGGTGAAGAAAGTAATACATTTGGTTATTTCCTTCCGTCACAAAGGTGATTCACTCGGGTTCTGTGTACTTCCCGATTTGGATGTCAATGTTCCAGAAGCCTTGTCGAAATTGATGTACAAGTGGTCCTCGTACATGCGCATGTCGATATACTCCTACGACAAGTGAAAAGATGATTGACAGGAATCAATCAATAATTATGTACGTGCAGGTGTCAGTGGACTTGAGGTAGCTACACTGTGAGGGAGGAGCCGTCAAAATTGACGTACAAATTGTCTTCGTATATAGCCATGTTTACGTATTCCTAGGAAATGATAAGGACAAAAGTCGTAAATTTGGTTTAGGCAAAGAAGAAAGCAAATGCAAAATCGATTCGAGAAAAGACAAAAAGACAAAAATTGGAGGCTTCAATGCCACCAAAATTTTGACCGAGCAATATAACAATGAACAGTATACAGGTCTTTACACTGATTTACCAGCGTGGGAACCGACTTAAGATGTTGCCCACTCGTCCAATGCGAGTTTAAGGCCTTCATGGTTTTCTCACAACATCACACGCAGGTTATTACCCTTACGGCGCGATTTAATGATCACAGTTTAGGACAGATTTTTGACTAATCAAGATAGTTTATGATAACATAACATCAATACTGGCAAGAGGAAATTTTATGAATTAAACCTACCTTTTCATCGCTGAACATTTTACTAAGGTGCTGGGACAGCTCTACGAATGTTGGCCGTCGCTGAGGGGCCACTTGCCAGCAATCCATCATAAGGATGTATCTAGAGGGATTATCGACAAATGTAAGGTTTGGGGAGCGAAATTGAAAAAAGAAAAAAAGAAAGGTAGTCTTCACGAAAGTTATCCAATATTTTCTGTCGCGTATACCCCTTGACATTGAAATTTCTGTTTAAAATAGCAATTTCCTGGCTGAAAGATTACGTGGATGAATGCAATTTGGGTTTAGGCATTATTTCCCCGTGTTGTCTGATTGGAGTGCATTTCGATTGACTGTCATGAGAGTAATCACAGCATCCAAGTGGAACTAAGATAAATACTTCATGTAAAAAGAATGAGAAATTAATTGATAAAAACAAGCGAACTGCCCGAAGCACGGGAAACCGTGGGCGGCGGGAAACCGCAGGTGTGTAAGTTGCGAAGGTCTCTGCTTTTTCAGCTTTTCATGTGATTGGTTGAGAGGTTGATGCGATATTTCTAAACTATTCGCGGAACAGTAATTGGAATTCTCTCTCTCTTCCAAACTATACAAGTCGGTCGCCCATTGAGAAGCAAACGTTTCAACCCGACGATTCTAGCGCAAAAGAATAGAAGGAAATGTGTGTAGCCCCGGTTAAGGACTTTGTCGGGAACAAGGTGGCACTTACAAATCTTCAGAGCAGTGCTTAGGCCTATCCATCCTATATGAATCTTGAAGAAAGTTGATCACTTCCTGTGAGTTCATGCCTGGATATGGTGATGCACCTGTTGAAGGAATAATTCAATACTTCAATTTCTATCAGTGGCTAGCTAGAGCTGTTGGATTGAATTTCAGGTGATAAAGTTCCACCTTATGCCGTCAAGATGAAAGTAGAAGCCTGCGAAATCTTACCTAACGTGACGATTTCCCAGAGCACGACGCCAAAGGACCACCTGGGTGAGACAAAAGTAAACAGACGGTTTCGATTTGGAGAGAAGTTGAGAGGACAGTAAATCTTAGCTCAACAACGGTCGCCGAATAATGGCCAACATTTGTCCCACGACCTAGCTCAAAATTCTCCATCATCGATGTCATGATGTACGATAACACAACGCTTTCGAGGTATGAACAGAGCACGGAAAGGTCCACGTATCATGACAGAGAACAAAACTGTACCTTGCAGCATGCAGGGCGCTTGTCTATGGCCTACCACATCTGACTGTGAAATCCGACGATTTGAGGTTGGCAACCTCAAGATTCAGTCTAAAACAGCTGTGATGATTTTTAAAAATTTTCTTAAGCGAAAAGTCAATCGCTTCTGCCAAGTTTAAAGTAGTCGGTCTAATTGGAAATACTTTGGACAGTTGATCAAAAGAAACCTTGATGTGCGACTCTTGAAAATTGCAACAAAGAGGCTGCCTTCAATGACAGTCAAGTTATCACATTCGTAAAATTTACTCACACGTCACTTTTTGTTGTGGATACACCATCTAATAATGACTCTATGGCCATCCATTTAATTGGAAATCGTCCTCCCTATAAAAATAAATTAAAAAATAAGTAAATAACATAGGCTTTGACTACTCTAGAGAGTTCGTTTGATGAAAAAAACAAAAAAATAAAATCGAAGGAACAACAGCTGGTAGGAAGAAAGCGCCCATACCGCGTTGTGAGTTCTCAGGCAAATACCCTTCTGCTGAAAATGTTCGGAATTTGCATCAATTCTCAATTTAAGTCCGCATATAAGACTTCATGTGCATTTTTATAACGATTTGTTATCTGATTTAACGCAGGTTACAGTCCAGCCAGTTCTCAGTTTCCCTAGGTACTCATTCATGTCTTTTTTAACCTCTTGCACGGTGAAAGATTTTAAGATACTTTTTTCCAGAGCCCTTGCTAGGACTCGACATCCCCAAACTCAGACCTCTCGGAAGCTGGCCTTGGCGCTCTAGATACTAAGCCACAATGTCTCTTACCAGGGCTGATCAAAAGAAAGCTTTTCCTCATTTATTAACGGATTCATCAGCAAGCCAATGAGTTCAAAATTAGATCACAATGCTTACTATATATTACTCACTTGCGTTTTTCTTGTGTAGTGATTTTCTACGTAAATGTCCCTAGCGAAGCCAAAGTCGGCCACTTTACAAACTTTGTGTTCGTCAATAAGAACGTTTCTGGCCGCAAGATCTCTGTGAACAACCTACGAAAGCGATCGGTACAGTCAGTAGAATTCTAGGTAGTAACATTTCTGGTCAACTTTACTCTTAACCCCCTTCCTCGGACAAATTGAATATATGAATGTGAACATGACTCACTCTTGATCTTCAAGCGCAGAAATCAGCTGCAAGCTATTTCACATTAACTCACGAAACTGATAGGAGAGATGATAATACCTTCATGGCAGCCAGATGTGCCATGCCTCTTGCAGTCTGTATGGCAAACGACAAAAGATCCCTGGAACCGAGTTTTTCAATGGGAACTTTGTACAAATCTTGGTAATATTTATCTTCTACACCACGGCAGTGACGCAGATAACTCTGAAGATCGCCATAAGCACAGAATTCTACTATAACCATCAAAGGCTCTGTAAGGTCAACAGAAAGCAATATTCAGTAGAGGCATCATTCTATGTTCATATGAGTGAAGCTCTTGATGCGAAGAAACAGGGTGTGAAGTAGCTCAAGAGATTTGATAAGGTGGAAGGGAAGCTGATGGAGTTAGCAGGAGGTTTTTATGTCAAACTAACCTTGTCTTGTGCAACATCCTAGTAAGCCAATAACATTTGGGTGTGGCTCAATGAGCTTGAGGAGTTCCAGCTCCGCAAGCAGATCTCTTCTAGCCGTCTCACTGTCACTTTCTATAAAAAAATAGATGCAGTAAGTCAGGTGAGTCTGTTGGGTTTACCAAGAGAGAATAAAGTTAAAGAATGAATCTTCAATATTCTAAACTTCGCACTTCTTTTTCTAAACTTGCACGAATGAACTTTTTAGTAGATAAAGAAGGAGGGAGATGTCTCATTAAGGCTGCAAACTTCTCAGATCTTGGCGTAACCCATCGAAATTTAACGGTTTTAAGCAGTCTGTGTTTAGACGTCGTCTGCATCATCACTTGGACGATCGAGGACGATCGCTTGCGTTCGTTCAGGCCTTTTCTTTTCTTATCTTCACCTACCGCTGATACTGATTTCTTGCTAACTTTTGACGTAAGGGAAGAGCTCCCTGTGTTAATTATTTGCAGACACATATTTTCCACTCTTCTACTTGCCTTTTACAATTTTCACTGCAACGTGCATTTTTCCCACACATCCTTTGATGCCCTGTGCCTGTGCTTTCATAACCACGCCAAATGCACCCGATCCCAGCACCAACTGCAAGTCAACTCTGTTCCGCGGGAATTCCCAGGGGTTGTTTGATAACTGAGCCACCGAAGCTCCTTGCTCCACATTTGGTTGAGGTAGGGGTATATTTGGAATGTTATGGCTTAATAACTAAAGAAAAAGACGTAGAAAAGCATTTAAGAGTGAACCCTTGGATGCCTACTATTCGGGTTGAACACAGATGGAAGGATAAACAAGAAAACAAGGTGAAGTTGAGTCTCTACTCGTAATATGAAATGGTATGGAGAACTTCCCCTCCCCCCTGGGTAGGATGCTGGTTCATTGCATGTTATCTTCTTCCCTCCCCCCTGGAATTTCGTCAGGCCTCTTTTTTAGTTCATTTATACTCCTGATCGGAGGGAGGCTAAGGATCGAACCAGGACATCTCGACCCAGAGCCTTGCGCTAACTGCCTGTCCATCGGACAGCATTAAGAGGTTCTTACCGCGGTCATTTCGGCTGGTTCCTGTTGGCTCGTAGGCCGGCTATTCGATGGCGTATCCCCTGGGGTGTTATTCTTGTGCATCTTCTTAAAGAAGCAGAAGATTGCAATGATACCAAACATGATGGCCAGGAAACCCCCCCCGACCCCACCCACTAATGCTGTCATATTTTCAGTGAGTGCCGCGAAGCCTTTACTGGTCTGCGCCTCATTGTTGGATTCTGGAGGAGAAAAAAAAAATTAAGATTCTTAATAAATGAATCAAAACAAATTCAAAGTTAACTGAGTTGACAGAAAAGCAAAGTCTATATAACAGACCTCCTTGCAAAGTTAAATTCGAAAATGGAATTTTAAGTGGTTGGGTTTTGTACATTCCCAAGGTGGCTCTTCCCTCAATGTTTTCCAGGTGTAATTTTAATTTGGAGTATTTCTTTTGGTGGAAGAAGGAAAACCGGAAAACCTCAACCGACTCGTGACGTGAGCTACTAGAATCGAACCCGGGCTGGTTGAGCCTTCAGTCTACTGTTGTAGTGATCAAAATGGCCGCCGTAACGTCATGTGAAAGCGATATATGAATGCGATAGAGGAATGAATGTAATATGTGAATGCTTCACTGACCAGGTTGGTCACAGCAATTTCAAAGTTGACGAAGATTTGAAATCGGACGATTTTTTTTTACTGGAAGGCGTCTTCTTACCTTTTTTCTTGGTGTTGGCAAAATAGGTGGAACTAGGAGTACTGGTGCCTAGGCTATTGGTTGCCAAGATACGGAAGTTGTAGTTTGTGTCTGGGTCGAGGTACATGATGGTATATTTGTTTTTGTTTGGCGGTTTAATCTGGATTTCATCCCAATCTTTCTGTGAACTCTTTCTGTACTGGAGTATCAAGGCCTTCAGTTCCAGGCCACCATCATCGTTAAATGTCCACGTGACCAAAGCTTCTCGATCCGTGGTTTCCACGGAGATTATTGTTGGACTTTCTGGACGAGCTGTACAAAAATGAATGAATGAATAAATAGATGAAGATAAGGGGAACAACAGAGCAGATCAATGGGTCTTGTGGTCCACAAGCTGTTTTTACCTTTATCGTTCTGTATTACACGCAATAAAGCGTGGACTTACTTTTTCCCGACAAAGAAATGTTAGCCGAAGATCGGCCTAAAGCATTTACAGCTACGCAGGTGTATATTGTCCAAGACTCTTCTTTGACCGTGGTTATTTCAAGAATGCTTTGACTCGTTGCAGTATCGCTTGTCGTTGTCATGCTGTATCCATTGATTTCCTCGCCCTGGGTAATACTGAAAGTTTTGTTTTTCCTGTCCCTCCAAGTCCATGAGAAAGACGGACCAGGATTTCCGCGCGACACACAAATCAACTTGGCTTTTTCGTCCACATTGGCGTGGAACTTTCGTCTCCCGTATATCATAGGTGGTTCTGAAAACAAAAACGGAGGAAACAAAAAAAAATGAATTTGAAAATCCCACATTTCAAAGAGGAGGAAACGACTGTTTATTTGCTATAAATGACAGGATTTATCTTCCCTTAAAAAAGAGGATATGAAAGCGCGTTGCTGTGTGTAAGGAAATGTATTCCAACCCAAGCTTTTAAGAGCCAATAAGGATATTACCAGCATCTTCAAGGCTACGCGAAGTCAAAAGGAAGTAGGAACGATTTCCTTTAAAGAAAACATATTCCTTCGGGAAGATCAGTCCATTCACATATGAAAATGTTTTTATATGGATACATTATTAACTTTGTGAACGATTTCTGATGATCAACTACTTTCTATTTCAAATGAAAATCCATTAAATCTTCAGGATATCTCTTCATTTAGTGCACCATATATGGCGTCCTTAGGCGTTTCAGTACTAGTTTCGTATTTTCAAATTGCATGAAACAAATGAAAAAACGGCAATTCGTAATGTACGGACTGGCAGGTAAATAATTAAGCTTGATATCCCCCATCATACCAAAAACGGTGACGGTAAAGTTCAACTGGTCTCCTCCAAGTTCGTTGACCGCTGAACATAGATATGTTCCACTGTCCTCCGCAGAAGCTTGGTGTATCACCAAAGTTCCACTGGTTTCCTGTTTGGCCCTGCCGTCTGGCAGCTGTCCATCCATTTTCTGCCACACGACGTCAGCTTTAGGGAATGCATTGACGGAGCAGTCAAGCACGAAGTCTAGCTTTGATGCATTTTGGGTCAGGTTTTGTATCGTTGGGCTTTGGCTGCTTAACAGTGGACGGGCTGAAAGATACCGCTAACATGTTAAAATAAATCTCCATTAACTGTGAATGTATGAAAATCATATCTGTGAACTGCGGATAAAGACGTGAATATGAAAGCGATCTTCGCAGTAGTAAGCACTACTTGAGCAGTAGTGAAAAATAAGGCCTGAAAAAAATTCTGGCCCGTACGGGATTTGAACCCATGACCTCTGCTATACCGATTCAGTGCTCTACCAAATGAACTAACAAGCCAACTGGATTGTATGGAACCAACATAATGACCAGCTCCCAGTTGGCTTGAATCTCCATTGTAGTCTGGAATTTCATTGCCTTTGCTTCACTACACTCTGATTGGACGAGTAACTTGTGCCAAACACTCAGCTAATCCGAGGCGAAACTGCCGCGATATCATGTCGAGCAGTTAACTCATTAAATAAAGGAACTAACCTTTCACAAGAAGAGTGATGTTTTGCTGGACGTTTTTGAATGCATCTCCATCTATATACAGCGCTCTGCATGAATAATTTCCGTGATCATAACGATCAACATAGACGAGGCGAATGGATTCCTTGTCTAGTACAGTTATTGGGTATTTCCTTTGAGAGTATATAAAGTGGCCTCCATTTTTAATAGAAATAACTTTCTCTGAGCCTTTAAACCAAACAGTCTTGCGCCAAAGTCCAGACTGGCCGTTAGATGTCTTACATGGTAGAGTGATATTTCTTCCTTCTCTTGTTGTAATTTCCGACGTGTCACCGGTTGCATCTGTGTATGAAATATCAAAGAGACCAATGATAATGCATACATAATACAGAAGCGAGGGAAAGGAGTCATTTTTGCAATTAATGCACTTTAGTATATAACGGAACTGTGGATAGCGTTGAAGGCGCGCCGTGATTGGCAACTCAAATCTCCGGATATCCTTACCGTTAACCTCCGAGCGACGTGTGTGGGATTTGCCCCCAGAAAATATTGCAATCGTTGCAAGAACGAATGAGTTTAAATCATACTTTTGTGCCATATTATCTCACTGTTTTAGTATATACTGAAACAAGTATTCACTTCAGTGTCGGTGGCTCGCCGTAAATATCAACCCTGCCCAGCCACCTCCACTTCATTAAATATATGTTAGCTCTAATGTATGTTACGTAAATAATGTTTACTCGAGAGTTACAATAGATTGTGTAACTTTGATAATTCGGGTGATGTTAGTATTGAAAAAGACTGACACCCCAGCGGAACCATTGCCAGATTCTGTAAGATGATTGTCAACCGAGTATTACACGGTCTAATTAGCAAAATCTAATTGATCAAGGAAAAGTCTCAAGAACTGAGAAAAGCTAATGAAAAAAAGGGGGCAATTTTCTAAAGAAACTGTGGTGCCGCGTCGGTGGTAGAGTATAGCAGGTAATTTAGTGTGAACAACTGAGATGAAAACGTAAATTGGCCACCGTACAGAGTGAAGAAGCTGACGTTTCGAGCGTTAGCCCTTCCTCAATCGCTCTGACGAAGGGCTAACGCTCGAAACGTCAGCCTTTTAACTCTTTACGGTGGCCAATTTACGTTTTCAACTCAGTTGTTAATACTAAATTACCTGAGAAAAAGCTAGTTTCCTAACTGGAAAATTGGGACCAAATAATTTCAAAACCGTTAAGACCCTAGTCCCAGTCCTTTTAAGAAGGACTCATAAGAGATAGTGTCTGCGTGAGGCAAACTCTTAAATCGTTCATAAACATCTGTTTTCAACATTTGCCTTCACATTTCACATATTTTCTTTAACTTGTTCCAGCCATCCGAGTGGTGTGCAGAGCGAAAAGTAACGCCAAAAAAAGTTTGAGAAAAAGGAAAAGAGATGGCTCGTTCCCAATCATTCCTATTCAGTGATTTCCATCCTCGATTAAGTTTCTCTCAAACAGTTACAAACCGTCGTATAACTAAAACCTGTAACAGGCTGCATACTTTTCAAA
This sequence comes from Pocillopora verrucosa, assembly GCF_036669915.1. Lineage (NCBI taxonomy): Eukaryota > Metazoa > Cnidaria > Anthozoa > Scleractinia > Pocilloporidae > Pocillopora > Pocillopora verrucosa. Next base: position 6,545,259 of record NC_089321.1, read on the forward strand.
TACCTCATAGCAAATATTTGTCATTATGACTGTCGTTTTATCTCCTTTGCTATGTATTGCATACCAATAAGTTTTAACGTCATTCCTTGAAATTTTTTTACAGGTCGAGCAGAATGAATCTGAATTGACGTTTTCGACGAGGTACGATACAGGTGAAAACTTCCGGTTAATTCCAAATTATTGATTTCTGTTGTTTATTACGTTAATAACTATCCAAATATGAAGCCTTAGATCGTGGTCACGACCATACATAATGGCTTCCAAACGGTGCTATAACACCTCGCTTGATATGCATCAATTAATAGGAGCAAAATTAGAAAAACGTGTTTTCGAACTTCAAAGATAAGTTCTAAATTACTAATTTTATGACAAATAGAAAAAGTTTTAACATACAATTCTTGCAAAAATACACTCGGAAATGCCGAAATAATGATGCTATCGTTGGTGGAGTAGATAAGCACGCAATATTTTGTTGTTAATTTTCAAAGCTGATCATAAGTGATGACATACTTTTTTTTTTCAAAAAACCCATATATCATGCGCAAATATGAAAGTACTGTCGAATGAAAACGGTCGCGTTCCAATTACAATTACCTCTGGTATTTGAGCTTGGAATATCAAAAGGGTTTATATAAGTAGGAAAAAAAACAGAATGAAGAATTAAAAGGAGTCGTACTGCAATATGTTAGCAAAACGTGAAACTCGGATAATCACACCAAGGTATCTATACCACACTTTCTTTTTCGGTGAAAACGACGAAATAATAAGTTGCAGCTGAGGTAGGACCGAAACTGCATCTTCTCGACAAGAAACGGAAGAAAAAAAGAGAAATGAGAAGGCCAAGTCAAAGAGAACACATTTACGTTTATGTCTTTAGATTTGTCCAAACGCCTTTCTGCCTCAAAGATTGATTTTACATGAGAAAAGCATCTTAGCTCTCAAGAATGTCTTCCTATCGAGCTCAAAGCTGAGTCCGTAAAGCACGTTTGACAAGTGATAGAATCTTCACTTGCCTCTTGGTGTCCCTCTCTAACCATTGTTTAGTACTTCAGTCAAACTTTCTCTCTCTCGAACGAGATATTTAGGTCGTTCCCTCGAGAACATATTTGGCACCTGACAGTTTTGATTAGACTCTACTTAACAGCGGCCTTAATTAAATGAATATGTCTCTTTCTATAACTGGCGAAATGTTCCTGAGTTTCCGCACAAAGAAGTCTTTTTTTTAATTGTTGCCTCAGTATAAATACGCAGTGGAATTCAGAAAACTAAAAAAACTATCACGTTTGGTTCTACTGAGCCTCTGTTATGCCCTGTGAGAAGAAAAAATGTCATTATCACATGATTTTGGAAGATTTCCTCTAAAGATGTTAGAAATGTGGCTTGATTTGTTGTTGTTGTCAATAGTAGCAAAATAAGTCATGACAGAGAGTTTTGATAATAGTAAATTTCCTTTATGAGTTTGTTATTTCAGCGACTTCCGAAAATGGGAGGTGTTTGATATTCACAGAAGACTAATTCCAATTTCGAATTCTGGCCTTGTGATTTTTCTTAAGTTGCAACCAAAGTCAGCAAAAGTTTAAACATATGAATAACAATAAACAAAAGGACTCACCTTGGAGACGTAAAAGACACATCAGAGAAAATAACAGTATATATGGAACTTCCATCTTGCACTGCTAATAAATCACCTCTCTTCCAGGGAATTGTCTTCAAGTCACCTGGAAAAGATAATCCTGTAGTGTAAACAGGTTCACGTGTTTTCTCAAACAACTATTGAGATAAACTATCTCATCTGTGCGTATGTTCCTCAAATCAAAAACACAGTTTACCCGTTTAATTGATTAAAACTTGCGTCAACAAAACCCTCACACGATCTGTTCATGAGCTACGACTTCTCCATTTGTTGGTCTAATTAGAGCGACGCAATAAATTATCTGTAAACTAGACACATCTGTCTAACCTTTTTCTAAGAGCGTGCATTAGATATGTGGCTCTCGTTTCCAAAACGCAATAAAACATCTTTTCATGCAATTACTTTCATCGGTATTCTCTTGGAATGTTTCCATGAGTTGCACTCGACTTACAGACCTCTGAAAAAGCCCAATACTGCGTTATCTTACCCTGGAAATCACTGATAAGAGATATATCTTGACGCTAAACTGTTTATCATAACATCACACGTACCGCGGTTATTGAGAGAAGTCATGCATTTACAGGCAAGGTTTGCGTCACCAAACCAGGATTACCTACCCCGAAAACAGATATGTCCAAAATTAGATCAAAGAGCTGATCAGCTTGCGTGACTGGTGAATCAACGAATTCAAAATATTTGTTTTTATCGTGGCGATCAATGTCTTTGGTTGAAATTAAAATTAAAGGCGCCGGAGGAAAGTGAAATGTTTGTCTATCACCAGCTCATGTCTCAAATTCTTTCTCATTTCTTGAAACTTCCTGCCTTGAAATCGCAAATACAACATGATCCCTCCGGTAGGTGGGTCAACAGAATATTATCTTACCGCGCCTACATGGCTAGGTAAAGGTTTTATGGGTTACTTAAATTAAAATAACTGCCAAACCGAAAAAAACTGAAAAAAGATCACTACTGCAAATAAGCGTGATCACTCTTTAAAATATGGCGAAGTGATCGGACAAAAGCAGTAAACTAGCCGATCAGAGCTTGCATTCAGCGGGATACATAGCAAACATGAAAGCAGATGGCAAAAAGAGTTGGGCGGACCTCACAATTACGCATGTATAATGTTCCTTGTGGTATTAATTGCCGAATAAAACACTTATTCAAGCATTAACCTTTTCACTCCTAGGAGTGACCAAAAAGGAAAATTCATCCCACAATAAAAGTACATTTTCAATCAAAAGAACTGGAGAAAAACGCGTAGAAATAAGAATCCAAATCAACAATTTCTGTCTCCCTCCACATTAAAGCTTCACTTTCTTTCTGTTTGAGTTACAAGAATTCTTGATAAAAACCCAAATAATTAGGTGGCTATCATTTGAAGTGTAGCGATGACACACACAACAAAAGCACTTAAAAAGAAAGTATGCCTTTTTATTTGCGATCTTGCATCACATGAAGGCCTATCTTTTCCCTTTTTGTTCGTTTTTTGGCTAAAATAGTTTAAGATTTTTTATTAGAGTCGTTTGTAGCGATGTAGAAAATTACCTTCATTGTGCAGGGAGCCAAAAAGTACTCACTGGATAAGGAAGAAAAAAACAACAAAATGCAAAGAATTTGCCTGGAAGGAACGAAGATTAAGGATGGAGAAGATTGGAGTGGATTTCAATCAACAAAGGACAATATTTCTCAAGCAGTACTGTGACGTAAGTACCTAAACATCCATTTTATAAACAAAGTTGTTCATCGTGTTTATATAGATAAATGAACGTTTTATCGTTTGTGTAATGATGAAGGGTCCAGCTATCAAGCCGGACTGATAGCGACGTCTCGACTGCTATACTGGTAGTCTTCGCCTTAACTGCCAGTTCTCGTCTGCTAGTCGTCGCTTGACAAAGTCTAGCAGTCGAAACTTTGCGATCAATACAATTGATAGCCTGACTCTATATCGCCTTAGGACAAACGATAAAACGTTCACTTATCCTTTCCACAGTCAGTGATGTCTCTATTGAACATTAAAATCGCGACAACGATGACAGTTATTAAATGAAGCGATCAGAATTTGCCAAAAACGCAAAGCGTGAAATGTTTTCCTATTCAGAAATCAACTTTCCCGCCCATTCATCCACAGTTATGACAGTTATTTAGAAGGTAAACTTCCGAATCTAATTGTTCCGACCACTGCACTCAGAGAAATATTCGATAAAAGAATTTCAAAACCGCTTTATCTGTATCTTGTATCATTTCTCCTGTTTTATATACAAATTACGTAATTTACAATATTTCATTCAGAACAAAAGTTAACAGCATATATCGGTGAAAAGCAAAAATATATTGATAAGCCGGTTATCTTACAAGGAGCCAAATTACATCAAAATAATTTTTTTCAGTTTCTTTAGCTAGAACTGAACATCGAGCCGACCACCTGTTTGACGGTGTATCTTGTCGCGTATTGTCAAAAGCTAATGGGGGGAAACTAATCTTTTTTCTTTATTGCTAGTATCTCACATTCTACCTTCACCTTTTTCGTTTTCTCCAACACAACTTTATACAAAAGATAATTTTTCATTTTACCTGTTACGATGTCAAATATTCTCCTAATATACTTCTACAGCGGTACGTGTGTTCATTTAAATGTCGGATTGTACTTCACATCGGGGCCTTAGAAGGAGTTACAGCTGTTTATGTGGTTTCACTTTTGATGACAAAAGTTCAACTAACATTTAGGAAATACGAATAGCGAAAGGAATGCTTCATTTCATGTGTCCGAATATCACCTAATAACTGTCATGGTTAATTGACTAATTGTAAATGATTATTTGTAAGAGAAATCGAAAATTATCAACCCCTTGAGGTGTCTTCAATTTCTCAGTAATCATTGCCAAAAAATTATAACATTCGAGGTCATTCAACTCAAGGGTGCCATTTCACCAGAATGGGGCACGATTCAATTAAGGGAGCGCGGGATCTGGGTCGGTCGACGATGCCAATCTTCCCCTATTTAAACAGTTTAACATTTGTAAGTTTAAATGACAATAAACAGCACGGTTTTACAGTTAAAAATCAATTAAAACTAAAACGTCCACGAGTTTATTTTTGTTTTCGGAACGTTTAAATCATACGATTAATTAACATTAGAAATTAGATTTTGGTCTCCCTATAGATTTTGCCGCCGCAGATTGATGTATTTTAGAACTTTTAGCTTCTGTAACAAAAATCACAAATTATTTTGCTTGTTAATTCGCCACCGTGATTGTTCGTTGAACAGACCTCGGAAACATTCATCAACAGTAGACTCGAATAAGGGTTGATTTGATCATTAGGAAACTAACGTGTGTCTCATTCAGTACCGCTTAAGAATCTGTAATTAACACGCTGGGACTGATACGTGGATTTCAATCGCGCTTTGCCCATGGCAGTTTCTCCAAACGCGTCTAACTGCGCGGCTGATTTGCGCGCACAGGGCTTTACTTTTCGTTCTTAGTTTCTTGATTTATGAGCTAATCTAAACAAATAGGCAACCAAATATACCGAAAATAAATCAGTGATACTTGAAGCTGATCGAATGTTGTGAAAATTCTTCCTTGTAGAATGAATAGAACATACGGTTTGCTCATTAGAGAGGATGTATACACCAAATCTCGTGACTTCAGGGGTCAAGTTACGCCTATCACTATTAACCTAAATAATTCTAAATCTTAAATTGTGCGATGATACCTCTGTTACTTTGATTTGCATGTAAAGTAAATAAAACCGTTATCGGTGAGAATACGTTATTTCATTTACTGAAAGATCCAAAAAAGGGCAACAGCTGAACACAAAACGGTTCAGTACTTAAGCCAATCACTTCGAGGTTTTGTCGAGGCATTGCAATTAACTTAGCTAAGTTTACACAATGTTTACCCAGCTTGTTAATTATTGTCAGTATGTCTTAGAAAATTCCTTCCTACCTGAACTCGTGGCTTTAATAAGTCAACACAGAGAAGATCACCGTTGGGCCTTCTAAGTCGATTTGATACTTTTCCAATCTCCGTTTTTACCATGCAAGCCTCGCCGTACAACAGACAGCTCTTTACTGTCTGTGTGTAATTGCTGATACGTGATCATGACCCGGTGTGGCTCTCAATACAGGATAAAGGAATCATCGCGACAAATCCGAAAAAACCAGTTTATGACTTTATCTTTTTAAGGTGACAACTAAAACCAAATCCCACTTAAAACTCGAGACTTGTTCCAGAAAAAAATTAACCGCCAACACTTCTTTTCACCGCCCCCCCCCCCGGTCTCAACTCGTTGCTGCACGCAAACGCAATTTATGTAGCAACACAGGAATGAAATGTTCAACACTCCGCGATATTCCTAAAGTATCAGTTTTTTTTCTTAATTATGGCTAGCTGTAGCATTGGCCCTATCCCACTAAAACAATGTTTTTTTTTCTGCATATTGGCACAGGAAAGATTTTTGACCCGGAAAGTTTAATATTTCTAAAGCTCTTTTACCGAATTTCTGTGAAGATCAAAGTTTAAAGAATATCGCTTTCTCTTTTTATCGGTTTTTTGTCTCTGAGAAATAAAAATTTTGGATTTGATCTGTACTGTATTTCTATTTCTATCCCTGGCGAGAGCTACTTCCTCTAACTCTTAAGAAACGTTTAATTAGGGAAACTGCTTAAACTACAAGGTTATTTCGTTTTAATTCCGCCCCTGTCAACATAAACAGCTTGTTTTTTTAAAGTAAATACTGGTACCCTAAAGAATGTTAGCTGGCAGCCTTTTGGTTTGCTTTACACTTGCCAATTGTCCGCTCTTCATGTAGGACACTGTGATATATTAAAAAGGCTTACGTGCCAGACCAGGCATATTTAGGACAATACTGACACTTAATTGAAAATTAATGGAGGGCAAAATTGACGGCGCCATAAGGTCTCTATTAATGAGCAGCAAAGATTTCACGCATTAGAAAAAGCGAAAGAAAGGTTCAATTCTTAGCAAAGCAATTTTAAGGGATTCTTCCAAGAAACCCTTATTCCGTTCGCTTCTAAAATTAAGAAATGCTCGAATAAATGAATGAAGAGAAGCTAAAAAAACTTGGTATTACCCTTGAACACCGAGAGTACACGCGAGTTCGAGAACGATTATTTACACGAAACGCGAGAACGTCTATTCGACGAGTATTACTTCTAATCCATTCAATCCTATCATCCACTTCCAAAGAAATTCCGCGACGGGAAAATGAACAAATACTGACAGCGTCATACTAAATCATCTTTAACGAACAATAAACCGATTTCACGAAGCTCTTCATTAACTTGTTTTAGTATGTTTAGAGAAAAATGGTACATATTTCGTGGTGGCATCTGAGCTATGCAATCGTGTTTGCAGAAGTCCTCGTGACTGCTAGTTGCAATAACAGACGGTGCGAATTGGTATTATTCCAATTTCTGCGAATTGTTTTTCTTCGTCTTAAATTCTAACGCGTCTCAGCATCTCTCTCAAGAAGGAAGTCAAAATGAATTTTTTTTCTTGAAAAAATTTTATGCCAATGGTTCGTTTCCCTACCATTCGATCCTTATCGAGTCTAAATTTGCGATAAAAGCGTCTGATAATAACGCGATTTATTGCTGCATTATCCGGCAATTTTCTATCACGTTTATTTCAGTCTCTTCACTCCAAAAATAAATCCAAAGCAAGCTAAAACTGATTGGTATCATGCTGAAAAGGATTTATTCTCCTCGTTACCATTGAGTTAAGCTGAAAAAGGTACCTGAAGATGCATTAGATAACCTATTCTCTGATCCATACTTAGTATTTTAAAAGTTCCGACATTCAGTTAGTAGATTTGTAGCGTTATATAATTATAATACCAGTAAGAGCTAAAAGTCTAGTTAAATAACAACCGAGGTCACTTTGAAAAGTTTTTAGCAAGATTAAATACATTTTTCTTGGATTAGCTGAATCGCCTGTAAGACTCGTTAGTGCTTTATCAGAAGAAAAAAAACATTGACCTTCCGAAGAAACGGAAGAAGGCGAAAAATATTTCAGTAACAGTCGATCAAACGACGAAATGAGAGCTGCTGTGCAACGAAAATCAGCCGCCTGTATTTGCTGTGGTTTTTACGGTTTTCCGACCACCTCTGTGAATAGGCTTCATTCATCAATCTGTGGTGAACATACACTTCTCCTCTCTCATCGATTCCCATCTGTGTTAATTTAGCCGATCTTATGAATCAGTGGATAAGTAGTTGCCGTGGCGCGTTCTGTGCCTTGTCACAGCGCATATATGTACGTGATTAGCAATTGCGTTTGGCTACATTTATATTCCCCACTAACTGTGAGATAACGAAGTATTTTATTTAGCTAACACGGCGAAACGGACGTCATCAAGTTGCCCCATATGGAGAGGAGCAGTTAAAGAATTCAAGTGGGCTTTATACGTATCCATTTCATTCAATGAAAGTTACTCCAAACGCTAAAAAAAGAGAAGAGTTTTACAAAACGGCCTTTGAAATCAACAGATATATTTCACAAAACCCTTTCAAAAACCGGAAATGTTCGATTTTCATATCAGTAGGGTTTTTCCTAGAATCGTGCCTTTCGATTATCTGTAATATTTCCAGCACAACATCACCGGATACAAAGCTGAGCTCTTGCTTCTGAAATTTCAACCAAAGCATTTAAGTCATGTTGCCACTTACTGAAACCGTAAAAGCATTTACATATAATTTTGACTCAATAATAGATGTCTTGATGACAAAATTCTCGTAGTGACCTCGGACAACAATGTGTTATACAAAAGATATATAAAGGAACGCCTCATATTGTCTGAGTGTCGAATGATAGAGCAGTAAAAGGGGAGTAAAATACCGCCCATACCACAGATCTGACCCGTAAACATACTGAAAGGAAATACGAACATAAATAACAGGATTCTACACCTTTCTTATCGCTGATTATCTCAAAAAATGTCCCTGGTTTGATTTAATTTTTGTCGCTTGAAGTGCTACTCTATCGAAAGCGTAGACACTAATTAAAAAAGTTCAGCTTGAGAAGATCGTGCTGTAAATATCAGACGCCTGTGCTGCGGAATGCAGTACGGGAAATATCTACCAACACCTAAGATTTCAAATATTATATCATAACCACGAGATCACATGGGAAGATCACATTGAAAGATTTTAAGAACTGTTCGCTCAGTTTCTTTTCACCGTTGTGATTTATTTACGGACAGGAATTTCAGCAATTAACACTGTCACCGTTTTGTTTGTCAACTTAATCTGAACACTTTCTTGCGATATTTCAGAAAAGTAAATGTCACGTTCGACAAAGACATACGACATTTTGTTTGGAGAGAAAGCATGCTTTTATGCAAAGTCTTAAAATAACAATTCCAAACTCAAACGAAACTGTACATACGCACGAGTAAATTAAACTCCACAGAACTGATTCCCCTGCGACCTTTGAGACATTCTAGATCGTCTGAAAGCTGATCTACAGTTGGAGTGCCATTGTTCGCTGCTTTGTCAACTCACAGGAAGTTATTATGGCTACTTAAGGTAAAGAAAGTAAAACAAACTCGAACATGGAACCATACAGGAAGGTATGAATAAATATGAACAAGTCTGTAAGAAATAATTGCTGCTTGTTTGCTTAAGAATCGCTGCGCGTACTGGATCATATCAGCAATCAAAACAATTATAACCGGTAACTTGCTCGTTTCTGATCACCTAAATTCGTCCACAAAAAACAGCCAACTACGTTCTCTCACATCAACTACTAGCAAAGCGGAATGTGTGTTGCCAACATATATATATTTTTTTAAATCTGTTGCTCACGCGAATTCTCTGTACGTGAGGTCCACGAAAGTCAACCAAGTTAACGTGTTTAATTATAACTGAATTACCTCTCACCGACCTGAATGCTGGGTACTAAGCGAATTTCCCTACTTACCTTTATGATCTCATAGCCTGTGCGGTTAATGTTTTTTTTTCCTCGCAGATTTGTGTTCAGTAGAACCACTTTGAGCGCCCCACGGCCGTGAACTTTAAGCTCTCTCTGTTACAAAACGATTGACGTAGAACCGTAAGCTTACTGACAGTTCCCTGTGATACAATTTCGCTGAATGCAAAATTCCTACTGGGCTTCTAGTTCCTTGAAAATCTTCTAAAATGAAACTCTCCTCCACTCGACACAAAGGAAATGAAAAGATAAATGCTCAAGGCGGACAAATAATCAGCGCAGTCTCTCTCGCTCCCGAGAAAATGATACTCCGATGAAGAGCACCGTTCTTCAACGCGGTCTCAAAAATGCTGTCACTTCTTCTCGATTAAATCTTTGTTCTCTCACTTGCAAGCCATAATTGACATTAATTGGCTGAGTGAATGGCTAATTCAACAGATCATCAGCTACTTTTAATCACTATTGTTACACGGCCAATCAGCGATCAGTGTTGTTTAGAAAGAAAACTGAGCTGCGTATCCTAAAATAAACGGCCAGATGGAAAAGTAACAGGACTGTGGGAAACTGATCTCAGAGATGCCTTACTCCAGATGTTTCTGTAAAAACTCACCACGCACTGAGGTTTGTTTGCTTAAAAGCAAAAGCTAACAGGAATTTCACGCTAACCACTAAATACTTGTTTACTTTCTCCCAACAGATTTCGAGAAAATAGCTTGAAAACGAACAAATCGCACAAAATTTTCTCACGTTTAATAAAAAGTCACATTAGTCCGTTCTTCGTTTCCGACGACCACAAAATGCATTCAATTGATAACGATCTAAATCATTCCTCATTAAGGACATGTTATCTGCGGCGTTGAGCTTCAAATTCAAGACACATCTTTAACAATAGAAATGTCCACACAAAGGTAAACCACTATGCACAAAAAAGTAGAAAACTTATAACTTCAAAAAAAATGTTTTTTTTTTAATTTGTGCAAATTCGTGATGTGAAGATCGCCGTTGTAAAAAGTAACATGACAACCAATTTCCGTAGGGAATGTCACGCCTGATGAAAGCTAAGACTTGAAAGTTACTCTACTGCGCATCCAGAATTGAGACGTGAGGGCCACCAACTCCAAATCCTTGCGGTTTTTGTACATTAAAATTCCAAGATCTGTAACTAACGCACAAAGGCCACGATACATCTGATCACTTTAACAATTACCCCAGAAATCTGTCTAAATATTTTCCTTAAATTAGAGCAAATACAAACATTTAATAGTGTGAGATTTGCACTAAATATATTGTCCGTCGAGTTAGCGCCTTGTTGAGAGTACAATCGATTGCGGGGAATCCTGCACCTCAACAAGGGATGTCGATTTGTAACACTATCCGATGCTTTGTTCTTGCGTGAGATGAACTTTACCCTTTTCTCTTCAACATCCTCGACTTACAACCGCAAAGAAATTCAGACAGATTTTGGTAGTAATCCTTGTCTTTATGTCTTTCTTGCTCCAAAACATACTGCGGTGGGTTGTTCGATTAAGAAAAGTAGTATTTTGTCCTATCATAATTCGTATAAAATAACACTTGAATCCCAGAAGCACTTAGCCCCAGACTGCTTAATCCCCTTCAGCCTTAGGGATTGTCTTTCAGCCACCAAGATATCAATGTCATTTAGTTCTTTATGGAAACGTCGGACGCGAATAGAGGCTGAAAACGGCGAAGATGAAGGAGGCGTTGTGGTCAGTCTATGCTTTTTTCAACTGGCACTCAGAGCAATGACCAAAGACTGCAGCTTACCAAATTATTTCATTTAATTTTCCTTATTTTTCCTTTTTTTTAAACTTTAAATCATATCAGATTTTCTTTCTTTTTCTTCGTGCCTTTTTAGCAGACTCTTCCTTGTTGAACATATCAGTTTACAGAAAAATCATTTCTTGGAACTAATGAAATGAAAAAACGTTTTCGTAAAAAGATTCATTCAATCTTTGGTGCGCGAGATGAGAGCTATTAAAGTGCCGAGTTCACAAAAAACAGTTAGTGAGATATCCCATAATTCTTTGGCCGTCCGTCATATTTCTTTTCATATCTATCACATGGAATAATTTTACTTTGGTAGTTCTGTTGTTCTAAATAGAAGTTTGGTTTAAATTTTCCAAAAGCCGAGCGGTTACAAATCATTCATGCATTAAATGGTCCGATCAAACCCGTAGCTAAAAACGTGAGAAATCCTTCTTTCTCAGCTCTAGAGTCTTTGAAAGGAATATTTTTAGGAAAGGGGGTGGACATAAGCATATTTCGGGTTAACAGTTTCCGTTTTGCTTTGTAGGGAAGGGCTATTTGCGTAACGGTATAACAAATCTCCTACTTGCGTTCCTGACTTTGTTATTCTTAGGTAAGAATAATGCGATCTCATGCCCCTACCACACCCAAATCGTTACCGATTTCTATCCTTCCTTTTTAAAGGATTCCTTTACTTAGAACCTTTGCAACCCTTAAGGCATGTAAAAAAAGACTAAGACAACTGGAGCCTTTCTAATGTGATTTTCAAGACAGCGTTTAGAATTACCAAACCTCCAATTTACTCTCTACATTTGATGCGCTATCAAATTTATACCACTTGATAAGTTTGTATAATGTTCCAGCTTCCGTGACCCAATATATCCAGTACGTGTCAGCTTGCTGACTCCAAATAAAACCGCGGTTTTCCTGTGGTAACACGCTTATCTAGAGCGTTATTTTTAAATAACAGATCCGTTTTGTCATTCGAACCGCACCACAACAGAAGTCGTTCTGATCTCAGTTAGCACAGAGTTCTAATCTTGTGAGCTTATTCGTTTTAGAAGTTACTAGTACGGCTAATGAGCTGAAAATCCTGCTCGCTTGGCCTAAGAACTTTGTCGGTTATAGATGGCTATCGTAAAGGCGCGTAGCCGGCCGTAAACTGATCATCGAGCAAGCCTTAGATAAGAGACTATAGTTGTAAACTGTTATGCTCCAACTGGCTTTCAACTGTCCTAAACTATCCAAGATGCGGTTAACTCATTAACTAAGTGAAACCATAAAATAATGATATAAACTGCTGTATAGATACGATGTTTGAACATTACATGAGCTTCCAAACAGTTAAGATCACTATTTCCCATTCCCGACAGAGGTTCAGTAAACACCTGCCAAAAATAATAGAAACCTTTATAAGCTGATCGGCGACTGGGTTTTAGCAGGAGCCGCCAAGTAATGAGCTCTTGGTTTTAGCTATACCCTTCACGGAGTGCCAAACCAAAATCTCGATTCCACCAATTATTCAAATGTATCAGGAAAATGTCCTTCACTTGGCGTTTGCAAACGGATATTAGAATAGTTTTTGGGGTTGAAATATCATGACGATTAGGATTGATGGAGGGAGATTGTCATACAAAATTATTCAGTACTGACTGACCAAACCCATCTGACTCCGGAACGGTTTTGAGTCAACTTGAGCAGATTTAGAAAATTTACCAACAGAGATCATGGTTTAGAATTAACTTATATGCATCAAAAAAGTCACTTTGAATATGAAAATGATATGTTTTCTAATTTGTTGTCACTTCACAATTTTCCGCGATGCATGCCTCGCGAGGATCCTCGTACGACGTTTAAACAAACTTGCATTTGTTTACACCGTCTGCATGCTGTGAAAATTGCTTTGGACATTTCGAGATTTAGCATTAAGAAAGCATAACATAAATGATTCTCAGATAATTAGAGCAGTTTCCGTGTCTGGTCATGGTTGTTTTCCTTGCGACGAAATAGAAAAACAAAAACAATGACACATAGTCGCCGACTCAGTACAGACGGAGGGCGGCATGAGTTCGAATTACAACTGAGTCATAGAAAGGTGGTTAAGCGTTGCGAAATACGGGGGTGTATGGGGAGTGGTGGGAAGGGAGAGAGGAGTGGTTCATCACCCGTCGAGGCAAACTCGGACTGAATCAACATTTCCGAAGAAGCTTCTGACTTGGTTGCTGGCAAAGAAATTCTTTGCAACCAACATCAGTGTCCGACCTGTCCGACACCGTTTGCAATTAAAAATGTAAAAAGAAAAAATGGGAGATTATTTGTTTAAGAAGGCAGTTTTAAAGAAAGAAAGGGGCCTACAATATATTATTTTAACAATTTGCTATCCCAATGAGACGTTTTGTGCAAAGATCGTGCGGCTGAATATTTCGACGAACTAATGTTATGCTGTGCCAGTCTCCGCAAATTGGGGCGGGAGGGCACTGACCTCCCCTTTAAGATCTACGTCCCTTTACATCTTTGAATTAAGTCTTTCTTTCAAATTGAAAAAATGCAAAATTAAAAGGTGAGAGCCACCGTATCGATGGTAGATTTGAATTTTATCTTTTGTATCATACAATAAGTAATATAACCGAGTTCTATTGGTGAATGAAAATTGCCATCCTCCTGCTCAGTTAATTAATTGAGTTGGGAAATCGGTAGCAACGAAATCTCACCTCGGAGAGAAAACTCCCATACGGCGCTTTGCATTCCTTTTCTTAGACCTTTGGTTCAGTATATACAAAGTCACTGGCTGAGAATTCTTTGGCAGAAATCTTTCTACAGAAAGCAGTCGTGCTAAATGACGAGTGCCCTGATTTTTCAGAAACCTATCGTTCATTTCACTGGTAAACCCATTGAAAATTAAGGTTTGTTTTATAAAAGCGATAGACCGCACTGTCCGTCGGTTCTCCCGCGTAATAACTCACTTAGATGTTGGTTGAACACTCGAAAAGTTTATAAATCGATCGCCTTCGGCTCGTACACCGATAAAAAGTGCGGTCTATTGATTCATTAATGATAAAAGATATTGCATGAGACTTTGACAACTCACCAAGGCTAAATTGAGGTAATAGGGCCCGCTTCCTTTCGAGTTCATACGATCGTCAGCATACAAGCTCACTGTTAATTGAATTTACATTCGCACGGCAGAAAATTTTTATCTCAGGGAGAACATATATCCAAAAGAAGCCAATTGGAACGATGAAGTCAAGAGGGAATTCGTGTGACAGGTAAACAATAGACCACTATTTGTTTACGTCCGATTTTACAACGAATGAAGCTTCTCGGCTACGCAAATTGGATTTTCTCACTGATTGGATTGGCTATTTTCATAAACAGAGCATAGAAAAGCTACTTTGGATCAATCAACTTGACCTAGACACTTTTGCAGAGAATGAGGGCTCGATCTTTAACAAAAAAGGAAGGAGGATATCGATTTAAGGAAACATGGATATGTTTTTTGGCGAAGTCGGCTTGAATTGTTTTTTTTCAAGAACGAAAATTTTGTAGGGTTTCAGATACATAACAGGAGAAACCTAATGATAGAGCCTAACATGATATGTATTTCGTGTCAGTTTTTGGCAGCTGCTCTGTGTTTTCACTGAGTTCTTCTACCGCTTTCAGTGAGCCATTCTGTCATCAAAACGATGGACTCAAAAAAGGTAGAAAACGTTCCCGTTTTAGTCATGTAACGATTAAGCGAATACACAAAGAATTAGTTCATAGAACAAGTTAAGCTCATTATTTAAGCCTAAGCCATATCATAACTCGGAGAAATCACCAGAGAGTAGTGCCAACGTCATTTAGAGCCTGCAATCCAGAAGATTTCCTTCAGCGTTTTCACCCTTTTAAGAAATTTGGCTTCGACTTTATTTTTTCTCAGGTCGGTAAACATTTGCGAGTCTTAATCAGCCGTAATGGCTTTATGCAATAATTGAATCTTAAACTCTGTTGAAAAATAGTTCGTGGTTAGGCTATTCCGACGCGGCGTTTCTAGAGACTCTTCCGAAAACTTTTTGGAATTTTTAATAAACTCGCTGAAAGACGCGCGCTCCAGAATAGACCAGCCGCTGCCACGAGTTTTTTGAAAACTCACTCATTTTAAACTAGAAGTGTGGAAATGAGGTCGAAAATCCCATGTTTGGCAAAAGAAGGGCAAATTGCTTATAAGCACGATGTTGGAAGATTCTAGGGGTCTCTGAAGAATCCCTTGGCAGAGACGAAACTCCACTTCAGACTAGCGACGAATTCTCTTAAGCTGCAGAAAGAAGTACTTGGGAAATCTTGCCCTGTAATGATATACTCAATTCCCAAATAGATTGCGTCCAGTGGCACTGGGGCAGCTCTTGTTACGAAATTACTGCCAAGATCGCGAACGATATACAGTTTCTTATATGTACGGGTTAGAGGACATTTCAGGATGGCGCCCTGCTTCCCAAGTTTACGCAGCACCGATGCTATCCAAATTTTGGAATTTTTTTCGTTGAATTATTTTCATTTGCATAACGGAAAGAGATGAGAAAATGGCTATGAACTGCTTGCAGTTTACCAAGCTGATAAATTTACACAAAATGGAATGGCCCTAGCCACGGTTTCTTCGTCAGAGATGATAGCTCAATAATTATCATCACTTTTCCTTGAAAGTTCTCCTTGCTCACAGCCTGAAATGCAAGGTAAAGTTAGAGAGAGAGAAAGACCCCTCAAGGGAAAACTTGTCGAGGAATTAGTTTGCTAGTTCAGCCAACTTCCGTTACGACGCTTGTAGAGAAATTTAAAACCTATACTCAAGTTCTCTTTACTATAAGCGTCTGTATCAAATAACGAACAGTTTTTCTTGATCAGGGCACTCGACGACGTGAGTTTTGTGAAGTTGTTAGTGCTCATGCAATATCGTATTAGATAGCTACAATTCTTAGCTTGTAGATGTGGATTCAAAGCATGCGAGTTTACCATTTCTCTCAAGAGATCAAAATGATAAATAAAAATTTAGGTACCGTCGACATTGCGCTTGATGAATATGAGAGGGTGTTTATTTTTTAAAGTGCATCAGAAAGATTCCAACCAGTTTGGAAAGGGGACGAAAAGTTGTTTGTCTAGGCTAAAACGATCAGTTTCAAGCTTTTTAAACACTCTTGAGCATGCGCATTTGACAAGGGCCTCTTTATCCCGCCAATAAATACAGAACATAACGTTCTAGAAACGCTCCGTTTTCAATGGTCTCCGTCTACTTTAAAAAGGAACCCTGGTGATTTCAAATGCTCCACTCTAAAGAGCGTTTTTGAAAGCTCTGTTTCCAGTGGACACGCATTCTGTGATCTTCTATGCAATGAGTCTGAACGGTAGACCTGACTGTACAAATGTTGTTGCGTATTTTATCTTAATGTAACCTAGTGTGGACTAAGCCTCTAAGTGTATTGTAGGGGCGCCTTTTGTTTCCTAAAGACCTGGATTTTGTAAGAAAGCTTTTTGGAAAATTTAGTGGCAGTAGAAGAGTAGAAGTAAGGGAGAATATTCTACACGTCTGAATTGAAAATGAGGTGAGGGATCGAAATTCAGCCTAGGAATTCTGCGTCGTAATCGGAAAATTCTCCGATCACCGATGCCTTGATTCTTGATAGTGAATTCAGACGAATACTGTTTTTGTGTTTGTTTTATTCTGTTTATTCCTCTTCAATCATCGAAAGCCTCGTTAGCTCAGGGGTTAGAGCACTGGTCTTGTAAACCAGGGGTCGAGCGTTCAAATCTCTCACGGGGCTTGGCATGATTCCTTTTTGTTCTCGTCATATCAAAGTACAGAACCATTTCGGTTTCCTAAAATAATTGAAACTTACGGGGTCGAGAGTTCAAATCTCTCACGAGGCTTTATTACTTTTATGCCACACAACGTGATTATGCCTACTAAAACCAACATAGGTGTTTTTACTCTTTGAATTAGTTATCTAAGTGTACTTATACCCAATCGTAAGCCAGAGGTTGTGAGATTCACAACAATCCATTCTCCATTCTCTGAACTCTCCTTGAGAGGCAGTCAAGTAAGAACCAAATTATGCTCTGCGTTCGCTAACAAGCAGAATTCCTGTTTAATGAGCTTCATTCTAACCCCCTTTTCACTATTTCAATAAAATTTGATGAGATTAGAACAATTATGTTACATTATATAATCAGTAAAGTTCAATGTGAATTCGATTGTTTCGTTATCAGTATGTAAAAATAGATAAATAAATGAAAAAGTAAATATTTAAGATGATGAATGTATCAATATATCATTCGCAGTGAGCAGCTTAGAAAATATTTCCATGCAAATACTTAAACCATTCTACGGGAGACAAATTTTCGGGCAGCAGATTTTTTTAACGGGAAAAAAATTCCTCAAAGTAACATGTCTGAAAAACAGATTATAATCTTTTGGTCTGAACAAACATCATGCAACTTGGGAATGCTACAAGTCAATCCCCCCCCCTCCCCTCCCTTTTAACTTCTCTAATGGTCAGTGATCTTAAGTCTCCTGTAGAGTAGTCGGGGTGAATTTCAAAGCTACAAAATGTTTTTTAATTTCATATAAAAGAAATTTGCTTCAGTTTCGTTCAAGAAAAGTCCCAGTCAATCTAAGGAAGTTTATTTCTACTACGGTGGTTTCAATGGAAAATAAAACCTTTTCGTCGCTTTTAAATGTATATTTCGGCTTAATCTAAAGATCAACGTTACAATCTGGGTAAAGAGTTAATTAACCCCAGAGAAAGATTGCGATTTTGTTTTCGTGTTCATCCTGTCGATACTCCTTGATGTGATGATGCGCAAGGTGATTAAATTTTTCTCTAATGTTGCTTTAATAAGATTTAGCAAAACATTGTGTGAAGTTCCCTGGCCACACCATTTAGACACCAAATTATACGATTACCATTAATGATAGTAATATCATCGTAGAACCACAATTGTCATGATAATAATTATAGTTATAATTATCAGTAGTTGTAATATTGGTAGAATTGATAGTAGTATTAGCAGAAGCAGTGGTAGCAGCAGTAGCATGCAGCAGCAGCAGTAGTAGTAGTAGTAGTACTGGTAGCACTAATAGTAGTAGTAGTAGTAGTAGTAGTAGTAGTAGTAGTAGTAGTAGTAGTAGTAGTAGTAGTAGTAGTAGTAGTACTAGTAGTAGTAGTAGTAGTAGCAGCAGCAGCAGCAGCAGCAGCAGCAGCAGCAGCAGCAGCAGCAGCAGCAGCAGCAGCAGCAGTAGTAGTAGTAGTAGTAGTAGTAGTAGTAGTAGTAGTAGTAGTAGTAGTAGTAGTAGTAGTAGTAGTAGTAGTGGTAACAGTAGCTGTAAATGTTTTTATCCATAGCTTATCTTATTGTTGTTCATAGCAGTAATCCTATATCTGTTTGTTGCACGCAAAAAACATTGTTCCAACTCTCGATCTTAATTTAATACTACATGACTGTTTTATCTCATTTAGAGCAGTCTGTTTCGACCCACACTTTGGGAGGTGAAAACAACTGAAGAAACTGACAAATAAAACCTAGTTATTTTTTTTATTTGAAAGACAATTCCAGCGTCAGTCCTTATGCAAACAGGTTTATCTCATGTGAGCAGCAATTATTTCCTTGCCATCTGACCGCTTAATCCAAACCTCTCTCGACAGACTTCAGTCTGAAACAAGTAGGGCTCAAAAAAAGAAGAAGATTCGCAGACACTCAACTGGGATTTATTTCTGGTGCCCAATCCCCACTACAGCTAACAATGCACGGCGAATAATTTTCCTCTTCAAAAATATAAACACTGCCTTGTAAGAAGAACATTTTAAAGCAAGATTAGGGTTACGGGAAGGATTATGAGATTACGCTCGCAGTCTGCTTTGAAATCTAATTGTTTATTTGTTTTAACCAAGTTTCAGCAGATTATAGCGTAACTTGAACTTAATGATACGATGCCAGATTTTGCAAATTTCCGGAGTGCTGTAACTTTCAAATTATCAAAATACTCCTAAAGACGATTTGAAAAACAGAACAAACCTCCGCGCTGATGGAATAGTTTTACTCAGTGGTGGCTGCTCCAGGAGAGATACAACTCCATGGATGAAAAATGAGATCTAGTATTGTTCCATCTATAAAACGCACGGGGTTCCTGATTCAAAATTACTTCTATAAGACACGATAAGAAGCTCAGAAGGTGCCAGCACGATTTCCTCTGCTTTACGTCTCTAAAACACCTTTAATTGGTTTTGTTATTTTCTTTTTTTACACTAGACAAAAAAAAAGCAAGTATAAGCTGCAGCAGAAGTTATAAAGAGTTTTAGCGTTTCTGATCACTAAATATGATGAAGAGAGTTGGAGCAGAAGCGAATGCGAACTTCACTTGCTTAATTTCCTTTGTATTTATTTCCTTTCCATTAAAGATAATGGAAAGATACTAAAGATACTACCTGCATCCATTCCTTTCAGAGAGAGAGAGAGGGAGAGAGAGAGACAGCAAGGGCAAGCCTCGCCAAAAGAAAACAAAGGAAACAGGATGTTCCCTTTTCTTTGGGGAGCAATAGAAAGAATTTTTGCCAAAGGGTGTACTCGAGATACTTCCACGACATGCTATGTTAAAGGAAATTAGTCTTTTTGCTTTTTTCTGGTCGAGAGCGGCTGACTGAAATTTAAAATCGTCTTTAATATCTCGCGCTCAATCGCGAGGGGCGTCTAAGCTTCTTTCACGGAGACTTGCCACGAGAATTCGAACCATTGCTATATTATGATCGTAAGCCAGTGTCTGGTATTTGAAATTATCTCTAAATCAGTCATTTATTACCTAACCTGCATTCGTCGGACATCGAGGCATCTTAACGTAACTCAAAAATAAACATAAGATATAGTTCCATAAGGGCATAGCAGATATAAATGATATGCCAAGAGCCTTACAAAAGACCAATGAAAAAAAAAAAAAAAAACAGTTCAAGGTCAGTTTTCATCGGTGAACTCATTTTTCTCTTCATTTACTTATACTCATTTATTCGCTTATTTATCAGAGAACGGAGAACATAGTATGATATCTGGCAGAGCAATGAGTCGACAACTGCCATATGTATACAAGTCACACCCCTGATAACATACACAGCTCCTGTGACTTCGAGGAGCCACAGGGGTTACACTCAGCTGCTTTGTTGAGGTGTTCGAGCTACTTCTTCCAGGTTCCAGAAAGTGTCGTTCAGACTACTGTTTCTGGTAATGGATAATTGCCTATCTTCTCTCGCTTTTTTTGTTCTATCTTCTCTCGCTTTTTTTGTTCTATCTTCTCTCGTTCTTTTTCCACCACCCACGTGGCAAAGGGACACGTGACGCAAGTTATATAGCACGGTCTTTCTTCCTTTCCAGAAAAGCTATAGGTGTGTTATGAAGGACATGGTTAGATTTTCAAAATTTATGGATTATGTTCTTGACGTTTTCGGATTTCTTTTCTGCAATTGCTAAAAGTATAACTCACCTGTGTGGATTATTGCCTTACTTGATTTTCATTCGTAGGTCAAAAAAACTGAGATCAAACCTGTAGATTATTAGCATTATCATTGCACCAATGTATGATCTTTATCATTATTATTTTAAATATTCTTATTATCATTATCAGCAAGACATGCTAACTGGAATATAAAGCGTATTATAATCTGTTCGTCAGCCAATGACTAGCCTGACGAATCTTCTTTAAATAACTTATTTATTTACCAAGCTTGCAGTTGTCTGATATTGTGGTGTCCCGTCTCAAAATCACACGGAATAAGGTCTCATTTGTGGCAGAGACAAATGACTGCACGACCTTTGTGCAAAAAGACCACCAAAGTCTTTCTTTTTTTTCATTCGGGAAGTTACCAAGTTTGAACTGCATATGCTGGAAAACAGAATAACATCAAAGAAATAAGCTAACAAGCACATAGGCTTTTTTACTGGTTTTTCGGGCATTTAGTAGTTGAATTATATCGCCAGAAGGAAAACCTTTACAGAGAAGAACAGACCTCTTTGAACCTCTTCAAGTTAATTAAGAGAAATTAAAAACTGAGAATGTGACATCCCAGACAGAGAATGATAAATGGACAAAACTATGTGAGATTATATCAGGAATATTCCTTCAAATATCATCAAATTTAAGCTTTTTATTCCTCTTGATCAGCTTTATAATCCAGGATTCAATTTCGGTGAACAGCAGACTGGTTCTACCCGTCTTAGACTATAACTGACTGACATTGTAATCAGCCATCGCGCTCCGTAAGCACAACATGATGGTTGATAATCAAAACGAATCGATGGCTTTTTGCAACTCAATTTACCGATAGCATTTTCTTAGTAAATTAAAACGGGATAACTAATGTAGACGCTGTGTCTCTATTTAATGCTCTTCCATACGATATTCAAATTCTTAGTGATTATTACAACTTTAGATTAAAATTATGTGAATTTTTATCATTGCAAGCTTTATCTTCAATTAAAATTCTTCATTCACATATTTTTCATTTTTAATGTGTTTATTTGTTTTTGATTTTTGATATCTTAACCGTAAAGAGATATATATTTTCCACCCAAAGGTTTTTAAATTGATTTTTGGGTCTTCAATGTTTTTGGGTACTAACGGATCACGAAGAGCCATTTTCTGGCCACGAACACGCTTCCATGCATGGCCGTCAAAAACACAGAACTCTCAAAGAGAACACATTTCATGTTGGACAGGTTGGAAAGGGCACTGAGTTCGAAAAAGCGTTGTAGGGGGTCGAAAATTAACAGTGGCATAGTAGATGCTGTAAATCAGAAACCGTCAACCTTAGGTCGGAAATCCTATTTCGATTGGTTGTGGTCACAACAAATGGCAAAGGAGCGCTTCCGGAGTTAATAAAGTTTACATTTTAGTCCAAAGTACACTTATACCGGAAAAATGAACAAATTAAAGCACCTTTAATCGCGTGAGACATCGCGTGATAAATCTCATGACCAGCTGAAGTCCTGGGCTAAGCCGCGACTTATGAGTCCGCAATTCAAACTAACTAGCGGTCATGCGTTGGAGAACAAACATGGCGTTGAAACCAATTTTAGACTTGAAACAGTTCACTTTATTTTTACAGGTTATATCACGGCCAGAATAGCGCAATGGCAGCAAACGGATATGTGAGAGGAGTGGCAGTATTTGTGAGTTGTGGATTTTCATTTGTTTGACCCCGATCCTACTGAACTTGGGCAGGATTCGAACCAAAACTGCGACACACTTGTAAAGTGTGAAGATGACCCTCGTGTCAGCGACGTTAACTTTGCATAACTAAACATGGATATTGCTCTTCAGTTAGGAAACCCATAAAACATCGAGTGCAAGGCAGAAAGGGCGTTGATCTTGTATGAAAGAGGAAGTTCAGCTGGGCTTTTTTAATATTGCGTTAACGCTGAGTAATGAACATGAGTGCAAATGAAATCGCAGTCGATGACGGAAAATCGAATGAAACCCAAGTTATGGAAGAGAAGGAGACCAGTGCGGACTGGATTTCCCGCTTATGCTATGAACATGGACTTTTTTGCGCTACGCATCCAAAATTGGTCATAGTATTCACTGCGATGGTGGTTTTCTCTTGCAGGTAAGGGAAGTATCACGGTAAATAGTTGTGGAACATGTGTACCATTTCTTTTATAACAGATCACATGGCATGGGATTTGCATGGGTGATTCCCCTTAATTCTCTTAATTAGTTTTCGTATGTGGAACTAAATTCGAAACCTAGAGTATTTCATATTTTATGATGCGTATTCTGAAACCATGCACACACGTGTACCGTATTTTTCAATTTTGAATTGTTTACTTTGCCTGTCACGTTCATACAACTTTTTATAAGAACACTAGAAATAGACATGTACTTCAGAATTTGGCTTTTAAAGAACTTTTTTTACCCTTGAAGCCTGATAAACATCATAATTTCAATTATTTGGTTTCCCAGTTATACACAAGTCTACATGTATGTGTTAGAGAGGGGAGGTATTTGTTAGTTAGTGTGTCAAGGAAAATGGGATTGGATTTATCACAGTTCGCAAGGCAACTGCGACCAGGTGGACAGTCAGACATGATTTGATGCTACTCTGGTTTAAAGATTTAATGAATGTAACGGAGAAGTCACAATTCATAGACCCAATGTGTTGCCAATCCTGTCTAGTGTCTTGATCAGGGATGATCTAATTGCTGCGACAAGAAGTCCTTTTATATGCTCACTAATTAGCTGCCATTTTTTTTCTGACGAGATATAAATAGGTTTCAGGTAGTAAGCCATCATCATTACAGTTTAAAGGAGTGTGGGTGGGGTTGATATGCCATGCACCATTCCTTTTTTTTTTTTCTTTTTCATTTATTAATTACACTTTTCCATTTATCCAATAGTTTACTTATAAAAGTTATTATTGTGGAGTCATCATTCCTCGTTTTAATTTTGACAGTGCCCCTCTCCTCTCAGTACCACTGTTTGGAGGTTCAGCTGCTATTGAATGGATAACTCTAAGTTCATCTGGAGTCTATGTTTCTGACAGCCAGGGTAAAACGCCAAGGATCTTACAGGGGAATGACAATACTATACCAAGATGGGTAAAGAAAACATCATTTAATCTGTGTATTTTGGTGAATAATTTAAAGAAAGTCTGTGAAACATATTTCAACAGAAACTTCTGTCATCTTCAGTTAATTAATGTACAAAGTGTTAGAAGTTGAATTATATAGTAAGTAGAACAATGCTAATTATGATGAATAGTGACAACAAGAACAGAGGTAAAGCATGAAAGTGTGAGAATTAAAAGGATAGTTTTAGATTTACATGGTGTAATTGTTGATTCAAGGATGGTTTGTTCTCTTTGAATATGAATAGCCTCTTCCATCTTGAGTTGAAAACTGGTAGAGGCATGATCCAAAACATGGAAGTTATCTGATCACACCTCTACTGGTTTTGAACTCTTTCTTAAAATTTTGGTGAATGTTTTGAATCAAAGAGTAACAGGTGATGATCTCCTCTGATTATCCAGTAATGGTAGTCCTATAGAGAAATTTTATCACCACTAGTGACAAACATGTCAGTAATCAAGCAGAGCAGAGTTCACTGATAGATTGACTTAATATTAAAAGGGTTAAAACCTTTTTGTCCATTTTTACAGTAAGTGTGTCAGTTATACATGTAACAACAATTCCTCTATGACTTAGTTTTGTACAATTTTTTTATTTGATAGTAGATTATAACTTCTTGCAGTTTGTAGGAGATCCAGTGTTATATATACAACAGTTTATACTGATGGCACATGTGAGTCCTTGGAGACCACATCTTCAGAATAGTTTGGTTATCAAGGAAGCACTAAAACCTGGCTTCAACATCACAAAGCACATCACCGATTTTCAGCATAAGCAGGGGTATGATTTTACTACTACTACTATTACCAAGAACAGAGTACCTAGACCTACTAATAGATTGCACTGTTACCATGACCTATTTATTTCTTATAACCAACTGCATCGCTATGGTTAAGTGGAGGTTGGGTGCCTGAGACATCCACTATTGGCAGCCAGCTCCTAGATGGAGACTGCTCTCATGGCTGGCAAATCTTAACAACCCAGCTCTGAGCTTCCACACAGGAAAAGGAAATAGGCACCCATCACACTGAATAAACATTGGAAAGAGGGAGGGAAGAGGTGGGGAAAACTGCCTTGATGATAAGCTGCCACTACAAACAATGCTGAAAGTTCACACTCAAAGTGCACACATGAACACCTCAAACAAAGGGTGCATAGAATTCCAATGCATGCACATTTGCAAAAACTGCTGACTACTACAGAATGCTCTTTGCTGTTAACTCTGTTAAATTGCACTAAACTAACTAGAAGATTAAATGTATTTATTTATTTTTTTGTCAATGTTTTTCTTGTCCTTAGGAGTCACTTGGTAAAATTGAATGACGTCTGTTTACAAGTGAGTTCTGGTCCCAGCATTTCACAGTTTTCTGGCCTTGGAATAAATGATCAAAGATACCTTCCAACCAAAGGGTGCCTGTTGCTGTCACCGGCAAATCTCTGGAACAGGAGCAGAGAGAGGTGAGAAAGAGCTAACAATCCTCTGTTGACTAAAAAGTTAGTTGATGAAGCTAAGAAAACTTTGGGATGTTGGTGGCATTAGTGGACTAACTGAGGTAAATCATTGATCTGTGAGACACTGGGAGATTATAATTCTTGTGCAAAACTATCATGCAGGGAGATCTTTCTCAGTAGCATTTTGGGAAACTCAGTCTCTTAACTCTTTAAAGAAAGCAGTGTGCCATTTTTCATAGCTGGGCATGAACACAACTTTTTATGAACAGAATATTATTTGCAGAAAAATACAGTTAAATTGTACATTGCATCACACATTAGCAGTCTGTTATAAGGGCAGATTTTGTTGTTCACATGATATCGGCATAAGCCATGAAAAGAAAGAAAAGGTCCATCAAATGATAATATTATATAGATATAGTACATAAACTAATTACAATTGGCATCACTTCAACTTGTGAATCTATTTACTTTTGTTTCACATGTTTACTAGACTAAGCTGGTTATCCCTTTCTCTCGTTTAAGATTTGATCAAGATGCTTCAGTTTTAGATGACTTATATCTGGTTCCCAGGAGGACTCCTTTTAACATTGGCCTCAAAGGTTTGACTCAAATAAATAATAGAAATAAATTTATCATGAAGATAGCAACTACCATAGCTAGTTATTAGCTTTTAACATAATGTTCTGTCATTTATATTATAATTATCTCTCGGTATCCCTAGGAAGTACTCAACTTGGTAACATAATCTCTGTTTTAATATTAATCACTGCACAATGTATACACATGACATTTAAATTGAATTAGTATGAAGTGTGTCAATACACAAGGAGGTCTAGAAAGTTTTCATCCCCACCAAAGAGAGGTTATTGTGCCTGCTCTGCCCTCCTTCAAGGAAGGCTGTGGACACTATGTTATGGTGTCTTGTAAGTCCATAAACCTTCCCCCAAGCCCCTCACAGTTTTCAAAATGGCCAACTATCGTGGGACACTTGTAACATCTCTTGTGACTCATCCTAGTTCAGATCTGCCACTGGCCACTGTTTATTGAATTCATGTCTGGCTTTGTTGGGTTTAGTTTGATGATTGTTCAGGGTCTCACCTCTGCATTTCTACATTGTTATCTATTTGAACGTAATAGCTATGTGATCAAACTTTCTCGCATATGTGCAGTCATAGACTGCCTTTTATTGGGAAATCTTAGAAAGAGAAGGGCCATAAGGCAAAATGTTCCAAAGAAATTATCTGGAACTTCTTGATGGAGGGGTTAGGCTGCTCAGAGTTTATTAACTCTACACCCTGTATGGTAGATGTGTGACAGTTACTACTTGGAATACCTTATTGAAATGTAAGCTTAATGCTAGTGATGAGATTAAAATTCCATTCACTGTTACAGAGTACATACTTGGTTTGCCACTCAAGGAAACTGGAATCTTTCCCAGTTTGAAAACAGATGGACCAAATCATGTCATCCAGTATGGAGTTACACTTGTAATGTCATCACATAACCCAAGGTAAAGCAATATCCAGACTTAAGTAAACTGGAGCTTGTATAGAAATCACCACTGTGCGAAAAATTTTGTATGGAGAATTGGAAACATCGCACACGTATGTTTAGCAAAGGTACAGACTGATATAACATGAATGTGTCATTGAGGGAGACTATCTTCCTGAATCTTTAAGTTTTGGCTCATTCACTTCAGGTACATTGATCAACTGAGCAAAGAGTTGAAGAAGGACTTTCCTCTGGCATCTGCCACAGAAAAAGATGAAAATGTGAACAAAGATGACATCGTGCATATATACTACAAGGTAACGATCCTGAAATTCTCAAAAAATTGTTAGTCTACATTCTGATTGGTTCTTATAACCTATTTTGTTTTACAAGATGGGTGTTTACTTGGCATGAATATTTGCAATTGTTCCCTCTTTACTTTATGAAACACAAATGTTTGATTTCTTGCTGCCTGAATCAGCTCACAACAATACAATAGCTGTAGATCCAAGAAGATGTGAGAATGTGGTGTGATTTGAGAACACCAAGGGCACACTGCCAAGGGTTTTAGGGCTACTTTTTTGTTCTTGCTGTATTTTGACATCATTCATGATGTTTACTCAGCAGTGGATTCACAGCAATAAAGAATTTACAGAACATTTACTTGTTAATGGTGAATTCTCCACTTCTAGGCTTTTCTAATGTTATTCTGTTTTTTCTTGTAATCCACAGGGTGAAGACAGAGAGCTACTTGAGCTTGCCCCACTTTGTGTTACATATTTCATTGTATTTCTATATTTAGCATTTTCTGTTGGTAAGTTGAAAATTAGTATAATTTTTTTTCTTACAAATTATTTCAATATCACTTTGTGCTGGTGGAAGAAAACAAGTAAGTTGTCTTATGTACATGTAGATGAGCTATCTTGGATATCCTAGGGTTCTATTTTTATGGGTCTGCTCGACAAACCATCAGTAAAAAGTTGCCTGTAGTGTTATGTACCCCTTGGGTGGTTAGGGAGTCATTACTGGAAGAATGACACAGCTCCTTTCAAGAGGAGCTTATGAAAAATCTCACAGCCATTATTATAGTGAAATTCTGGTACCACAAGAAAATATGATACCTGAGTACACCAGATATGCATTTCAATGTGAAATTGAACAGCCCATAGGTTATCAGTTTTTTCAAGAACTCGCAAAAATTTTTTAAATCCTAAATTGTGCTTTATTACAGGAAAGATAGAGATGGTGAAAAGCAAATGGGGTTTGGCATTCAGTGCTGTGATTTGTGTGATAGCCTCTCTCATCATGGCCTCTGGACTGTGCTCATTCTTTGGCCTTGTTACCACTCTGGATAGCAGGTAAGAAGCATGAACAGACTCAAACAGGATTACCTTTTTGGATCATCACTGCATCATCACTGCAAACCAAAGTGATGCACCCGTAATAACGTTGAATCTTTGTCAGACATAAAAGTAACGCAGTCACTTACTTTTGATGCCCTTTGACTAATTTAATTTTCATGCTGTAGCTGCCACTATACTTTTTTTTTTAAATATATTGCATTCATGACATTTTCCATTTCTTGACCTGCACAGTGAGATTTTTCCATATCTTGTGATTGTGGTTGGTGTGGAGAACATCCTGGTGATAACAAAGTCTGTGGTGTCAACTCCAGTGGACTTGGAGGTCAAGATAAGAGTAGCCCAAGGTATTGAACCATGCTCATAGGGCAAAACTCTACATCCAAGATTTTATGATAGATTTAATACATTCTTGAATCTCAAATTCCTTGTGAAAGACCATGAACGGTTCAAGATGCAAAACATGTGAAGTCAGTCAAGAAATAATTATGTTACCATATTTTTTTAGTCAGAAAGATGGAAATAAGAAAAAATCTGAGTTTTCAATGAGGAATAAAACTGCAAACCTTTGGAATTGAATGGTCACAGTTGCAGAGGCTATTTCAAAGTTTATATTTGACATGTAATCTTCAATGATACTGCCAGGATTGGCAAAGGAAAAAGCTATTTTGTTAGTGAAAAGAAACATAGTGAATTTGTGGTCAGTCCTATCCTTAATTTTTTCCTCAAGCAGGAGACAAAGATCTGAGACAAAGGTCCTGTATACCGCTGATCCTAGCAGTATGCAGGCGGCTTGTCGCATATGAATTAAGTAATAGCCTTGTGTGTGTGTGTGTGTTTGTCAGTCATCCAAAGTTTTAATTTGTTTTTTCACTTTGCAGGGCTTAGCAGAGAAGGCTGGTATATTGTAAAGAATCTTCTAACCGAGATGACCGTTTTGTTAGCTGGCTTTTTTACTTTTGTCCCAGCTGTGCAGGTAAATGCACCAGCTTTTTTTCCTTCAAACTTGCGCTTTTTTATGTATATTTGTCCCTCTTTCCGCTGTCTAGTTATTTCCTCAGATTCGTTTTTTTGCGTTGATTTGTAGTGATAGTTGGTAGAGAATAAAAGGAGAGAGGCGGGTGCTCGCAAAAATCGCAAAAGCAAAGAGGGCCAAAATTAACAAATTTAATCTTGTTGTTCAATGCGTTTCTTTTTGTTTTCAGGAGTTTTGTTTTTTCGCCATGGTATGTCTGCTGTCAGACTTCTTTCTGCAGATGGTTCTGTTTGTTACAGTCCTTTCCATTGACATCAGGAGAATGGAGGTAAAAAAGATGCACTGCATTCCCACATTTATACGTTTGATTTACACATACACCCCTCCCCCCCAAAAAAATTTGGAATTTTTTTTTTCAAATCTAAGATTTCGTTGACTCGGTTGAAGCAAAACTTTCTTCAATGCTACTTTGTAACGAAATAAGGAGTGCACTTTCGTGTGCTGATGTAAATTTCTTGGCAGTTAAAAATTTAGATGCCATGTAAAGTGTATCTGTTCATTTGTGTATGCTTTTCCTTAGCTCTCGGATCTTCAGAGGCAGCCAATACAGGTCAGGCAGAGGAATCCGTCAGATGGATCGCACCAAGGTCAGTCACTTTAAGTAGAATTTGAAAAGAACAAAACCATGAAAGAAAAATTGCAAATGGATCATTGAGTTGTGGAATTCTATAGCTTTGATTGGCTTTTCTACCACATGATTAATAAATAATCTAGAATTGGTCTAAATTATTTATAATATTCGTTCATTCTGATATTTTCTTTTTCTTTTCTTTCTTTCTCCGACGTCAGCACAAACTCCTCCGTCACCAGTGCCAGGCTCCCCTCAATCCGGACAACCAGTGCAGTTTTTCGGCCTGTTACCTCCCCTGCCGCCGTCGTCACTGAATAATCAGGGTTGTACTCCCAGGCAGTGTCCTGTCTTCTCTAGGAGATTACCCAGGAGGCTTAATTTTGCGTACTTTTGGGCAAGAACAAGAATAGTACAGAAAGCTTGCATGGTAAGGCAAACTGGTTTTACCATTTTATCCGCTAAGCAAGCGGCACAAGTAGGACTTTGAGAAAATCATGAATTTTGTTTTTTAAAAAGTCTTATACTTCTCTTTTTGTCCGTGTTGTAATCGTCCATAGCGTCTTTGCTATAATTGCTTCAAAAACCGACGAGTTAGCCTTATGGAGTGTTAAACCGTTCAAGATCCGAAAGCTAATTTTGTTGAATGAAAACGGTGATCATAATCATCTATAGAATTTTTTTTATCAAGGTCTCAATGATCCCATTACGCCTGCATTTACTGATTTTGAATCAGCATTACCTTCCTCTGTGAGAGAGCATTTTGACTATGCATACTGGCTTCTCCCGAAAATGAAAGTGTTGACAGGTACAAAGAGAGTTTTTTTTTTTAATAGTTTTCGTTTTCAGAATACGGAATAAATGACTTAAAATTGACATTTTTATTTTAACAGTTTAACAGTTTAAACTCCCAATATCTCACTAGTAATTCTTCTTACGGTCTGCCATACAATTCTTATGGTGCTGGTTCGGAGAATTCGATATTGGATCAACTAATAATCCCTTTTTTGACATTTTTCTTCATACTCATCACTTTTCTGCGTGATATTGTAGGAAGAAATTCTTCCTCGATCACTGAAGGGAGCATAAGGGTTAATTACACAGCAGCTCTGATATTTAGTAAGGGAACAAAGGAATGAAACAAACGCGGTGCTTGGTAGTCTTGATATCGCCGTGTGTTCATCACTTTAAAAGATAAACTTTTATAGGCATAAATCGTTGAGGTTTTTATTCGTTCATAAAAGATGGTTCTCTCAATTTCTACGTTTTAATCCCTCACAGGTGTGCTTCATTTGCTATTTTGTGTACATCTTGAAATCTCCGGGCTTAGATTCGGTGGATACCTCCCGAGATGTCCAGAGTTCAGTGAATACAGATGAGTTTACAAACATCAAAGATTCATGGTTTGATCACAAAGAGAGCAAGACAAGATTCCCCGAAGGAATGAACGAGAGTGGAAATTTATTAGGATGGAAAGGCAAGAGAGAATCCACAAGAAAGAAAAGACCAGGGTTTTCTTTCAAGTCTCCGTCAGTAGAGTTATGGAGAGGTCTCTATCAACGGCACTGGCCTCAGGTGTTAAGTTATTACAACATAAGTCTTCTGGGCAGGTAAAGATCGATTTAAAAAATTGGATAAGTGGGAAGAGCATATGTGCGTCCCACCGCTTTTACTTAGGTCAGGTGCCCAGACCTAGCGTCACATGAAGGCTGGGTTTCTTACTTTTCCTCGTCCTCACTCCAAGGGTTTTCTTTGGGTTCTTCAGATTTCCACACTCCACACAACCTGGAAGCAGTAGTCGAGGAGAGTCATCTCATGGATATGCAGCAGCCACATTCTGTTGTATTTCTACTTGATCCAACTTTCGATCACTAAGAGTTAGATGGACCGATTATTTTTAATTGCCGTCTGGCCAAGGAAATACTGATTAAAGACGTTTTTTCTTGAGTGCAAGACCATGAAAAGACTAAGGATTGTTCCGCCACGAGTGCAAAATTTACGTTCTTGTTACTCTATTTATTTATTTGATCTTGATTGCGGTCACGGCGATGTAAGACTCCTTGGTATGGAAGTTAGTGAAAACAAGAACCTTGAACCCTTTGATGAACAAAAATCGAGGGTTTATAATCTATTACGTCAATGCTGTGATTAGAATAGAACTTAATTCAATGAATTAACTTACCAGTACAGAGCAACAGACTCCAATAGTTGACCTCCATGCTCTACAATAACAATCTAACCCTCTTACTTATTTGTGTTATTTTCAGGTATGTGACAGTCTTACCGCCCGTACATTTGGGAGTCAACATTGATACGGACATTTTTGTCACAGACCTTCCAGTGGATGGTGACCCGCTGTCAGCTACCAGTCAAGGGTTCTCATCAGTAGATGGCACAGGGAAACTCGATCATTCTTTCGACAGTGTACAGGAGACCACCCCCGCGGGAGGCTCCGTAGCTGACGAGGAGATTCGAGATGCGAGGTATTACCACAATGCTCTGTCGTGTGTGGTACTTGGTGTTGTCGTCATGATAATTCTCTTCTTCGTGTGTAAATTTCTGAACGATCTCCAAGTCAATCCCACTTCGCGACGAGGGAGGAGAGGAAGAGGCCACCGATGTGATGCACTGGTAGAGTGCGTACCCATCACTCTTAGAGGGCACACGCAGGTATGTATAGCGTGTAAACAATGCGTTATTACTGTATTGTAACCATTATAAGAAACGGTTCAAACGCCAACCCATTCATGAGCGGATATTGATCTTATGAGTGCTACTTGAGCACGATGGCTAATTCCATTGGATGAATCCGAGCGAGCCAAAAATGACTAAAAAATATGAATTCCGTCAAAACGTCCTGAACTTATTATCATCATCATTTTCATTATCACTGTTATCGTAATTATTTTCATTATTACCATTACCATTACAGTTATCGTTCTTGGTAGTTATCATTCCCTTTCCTCGTCCTCCTCTTTTTCGCAATCATCATCATCACTCTTTCCTGGTCGTTATTAATGTTACTTTTGTCTTTTTTATTACTTCAATGTAGAACGTGGAGCATTTGAAATGCACTGTATCGTCCATTGTCAGTGTTTGTTTAAGCGGCCAGATATGTGTTTGGGACATCGCCACTGGAGATTGTCTGAGGGTTATAAATAGAAGAAGGTCAGTTTACTTTCCACTTTTAACTCTCTTTTGTTCATTTTTCCACTCTCTGGAGTTAGTGATAAATATGTTCTCCTCCCACAATATTAGTACATTACCATGGAGAAAGGAAATGGGCGGAAAGAATTACAACTACTAGGCTTTGTCTGATTTAGCACCGTTTACACCAAATTCTCAGTGCTAAATTGTGAGAAACGTATGGCACTTGCAAAATAATTTAAATTGAGATCTCTGGAGTAAAAGGGTTTCAGTGTTGTGTAAAAGCGACTTCTCTCTCTCTTTTTTTTATCGTTATTTTCCGAACGGTGTTCACGTTCTCCTTCCTTTGCCATTTTTCTCCCTTTTCTGGGCTATTTTTCAGCAATTTTGCGGTTCTCTTTCATTAAAATCTTCGTAACAATATTTTGAACTTTACTTGAGCGGCTGGGTGGGTGTGGAAGGTTATAATCTAGCACCAAGGCAGTCCTGATTTCCATCGATTCCTATCGGGGAGCGTTTTGTGGAATTCCACGAATGCGACTGCAAAGGAGACTATTGAATCGCAGTAAGTTGGGAAAATATTCATATTCCTTCGCAGTCCATTTCAATCGGACGCCTCACCCAAGCCAAAACCAAAGCGTAAGAAATCAAAGCAGAGGCGCAGCGTGGATGCAGACAGTTCTTATACAACACACCGGTCAATGGACAACCTGTCGGCTTCTAATGCGCGTGTCAGCCCCAGGCCTCCATCGGACTTTGAATATGCAACCTTCTCCCCCTTTAATGCGAATGAGAATTGTGCAGTTACAACAAATGAAGTACGGCACTTAACAAAACCTGAATCGAAGTTAAGAGAAAACGAGGTTGAAAATTGCAACTGTTCGCGTGACCCATCGCATATTTCAAGTGGATGTCCAAAGTCATCGGGGTACGACTTCAGTAAATACGCAACCGACGTTGACACTTCCTTGTGGCCTTCACGATTGAGTTCCAGAGGTTCCTTCACTAGTTCATGGTCGAGCGCCGATGGAGATGATGTGGGATGGCCGTCGAGTTCCGAAGGATCTTGTGATGAACAAGTCAAGCCTGAGATGCACGTGCATAGTGACAATTACTATGACGACCACTCTAACGGAGCCTCGGTGTGGTGTGTTGATTGTAAGGACGATTTGATGATAATCGGCTGTAGCGATGGAACAATTGAGGTATTCCAATCAGTTAAATAATGTTTCAATATTATCAGTTTAATAAGTGATAAATAAGTATCTTGTCGTATGTCTCTCTGATAATGGTCAGCTGGCCCTAAATCCAGTGGGTGTGTTTTGTCATTCTTTACAAGGTTTTCGTTATTATCTTTTGCAGATATGGAGTTTGTTATCTGGAACGCAGGTTTGTGTTTCACGCGAGGGAAACATTGGTGTAACAAAACTCAGCTTTTTACCGGGAAGGTAGTGTAAATCAAAAATTCCTCTTAAAGAAACGATTACCCAGTACGAATATCTCACTCCAGTCTCTTCTCTTTCTGTTTCAGTCCTCAGATCGTTGCGGCCCGTTTGGATGGCACTTTAGAGTTCTTAACCCTCGGGACTCCATGCAGAGCCGACTTGACCATGCCCCTTTTGGAGAGCTCCCCAATAAAGCGTTCCTCGCCAAGGACTACCCGAAAATTAAATACCCAATCAGGCAACGTTTCGATGACACCACAAAGTAGAGACCCCGCGTCAATTGGCGTCAATGGCTCACACGCATATACTTCACCGGAGCCTCCACTGTGCAGGATTAGTCACAAACTTAGGGCTCATCATCAGCCTATTTGCGTATTAGGTATCATGGCAGGCCGGGTCATAACTGGAAGTCACGACAGGACACTCAAGGTATATATACCCTGTGTTGCGTTAAAACGCTGGTTATCCTTGCATTTTTGGACAGGAAAGTTGAGCGCTTTCACTTTGTAGCCAATCACTTTGCCTTCAAAGAAAATAACTCTAATTCAAACGTTTAATGGAAATTTTGACAGTTACGTGACTGCTACAAATCTGATTGCAGGTCAGATGAATTCTATGTACTACAGCGGCGAAAATTGAACTGCTAAACATTTGTCTTTTTGTAGGTGTTTCGGACTGACGATTGTGTTTGTGTTTACACATTACACGGCCATGCAGACAGCATCAGTACTCTTGCTGTGGATAAGGTAAGGAGAATGTCATGTCTGTGCTCCACTCCTCTCCCCCAAGGAGTTTAAATGCATCCCGGTGAACTACCATGGCCACTGGTGTGGGTGGGAGGAAGCGGGAGGGGGCTAGGCAAGGGGATGGACCAGAACTCCATCGAGGTGAAGAAGCAACACTCTCTTTCCCCCCCCCCCCCCTTCTCCGTTGCTTCGCGCTTCATTTGTCATTTGTCATTTGTCTGCATAAACGTTAGCTGAATGGGCCACTTGACCCGTTTTCTTCATAAACAAGTTTGCCTCCTAAATTTTTACTTAGCATTTATCACAATAAAAACATCAAAATAACTGAAGAGGCTCATTCTTGCGAAAGAGACCACGAAGGGTTTAAGTCATAGCTCTAGTTTAAACAAATCTGGTCGTGTGTTCTTCAGAAAAAATGGAAAGGGAACTTTTATCGATTCGTGCATGCTATTTGGCGTCATTTATCATCTATTTTCGTGATTTTCAATGGACAATTGAAGTTTCTACACGAACAAGGGATTTATGGATTCACTCTTTCGAGTGCAAACATATTTCTCGAAGGAGGTTAAAAATTCCACTCGTTTTAGACTAACTCAAGTGCTCAGGTATTGAATGTTAACTAAGGTATTGTTTCTTTTTCAGACAAGCAACCGTCAAGTGATCAGCGGCGCTGCCAATGGTGGTGTGCGCGTGTGGGATGTAATCAGCGGTGAATGTCTGCAACACTTGCGTGGCCATGTGAAGTCTGTGACCGCCGTCACCTGTACAGCTGAGCACTTGCTAAGTGTGAGCTTGGAAAGCGTGCTCTGTATTTGGGATCGAGCGCGTGGCGAGTGTTTACATCGACTGAAGCAGGTAAGGGGGAGTGTGGAAGCTTCCTAAAGATTGCCTTAGAACCAAAATTAAAAGAGGACCAGGTGAGTCAGTGGTAACTTGAAGCAAATTTTGCAGTTTGCGTTGTGTCAGAGGATATACAGGTACCAGGCCCCCATTAATAGGTGCCTTAGACTCCACAAATTTTTACTAGTTCAAACACTCCCTAAAGAGATCGTTTTCCTGAAATGCTTTTCCATGAAAGGTGTCTACATTTTGTATTTTCGCGTCCAAGCGCAACTGGTGTGATGAGATAAAAAAAGTAACGGCTGAACCAGGAGCCCATCTTTCTTTTAATCATTTTCCATAATTCCAATGATTCAGCCATTGTGGTTCGTAAGTCGAAATCTTGATGCAAGTGCAAAGTTATACATAAGCTTGCAAATAAAAGTATTGAATATTTTTTTCCCTTGTAGTTTCCAGATCTCTGCTCGAACGTAGTTATGTTGTCACGAACTCTATTTATCACCGGCGGCCAGGTTGGTGAAAAGTGTTTCTCTTTTCCTTAGTAATGTCGTATCATAGGCTCTTATGGCTCATTTCTTTCTCCGCAGTTCATTTATATGATTTTCTTATATTCACAGTCATTAATTCATCACTTCACGGGTTTATTTGGAACCAACTAAGTAACCAGCTCCCAGTTGGCTTGTTAGTTCAGTTGGTAGAGCGCTGCACCGGTATCACAGAGGTCATGAGTTCAAATCCCGTACGGGCCTGAGTTTTTTTAAGGCCTTATTTTCCCTGTTGCAAGGTCGCTTTCGTATTCAATTACTTGTTATTAACCCTTTGTAGCGTCCACTCATAGCTTCTTGAAACTGTACTTTAATCAGTTGTTCACTTGCTAGTTCGTTTCTAATCTGCACATAACTTGTATTCATTCCATTCACAAATTGCACGTGAAAGAGAAAGATTCGCTGAAATAACAACAACGCGACTATTACAAAGATGATATTGACCGAATAACCGAAATACTGCAAACTTACAAGTTATTGTGCCTTCTAAATAGAGAGGAAAACTTGTCCTAACGAAACGACAGTACAACTCCATATCAAAACATGTGCTTTTCGTGGGAAAGAGCGCCCGCGATATTTTGCGTGCGGTCACGGAAGACCACACCATATAACGTTCATTTTCTGTCTCTTACACCCTTTGAACCCCAGGATCACTCATTAATCACCAAGTAAAGAAGCTCTTGATTGTTCAACAAATTCTCTTGGTCAGCGGCTTAAGATATGTACACAGAACAGTATGGAAAACATCCATCATGATTTTAAGGTGTAAAGGGTTATTTTTTACTTGAAATCCCTCTTTTTTTTTTTTTTTAAGGGACACATCTCAGTTTGGGACGTTTTGACTGGGAGACGCGTGAAAACGGTTCTGCTCGGAAACGATGACACTTCAGTGTTCGTTCGTTTCGTGAATGTGTGTGAACACGCAACTGTCGTATGTGATTTCGGAAAGGAACTGAAAATTGTGAAGTTTCCTGCAGTAATGGACAAGGCAAAATAATGTGAAGCAATAAAATTAAATAAAGCTAATTTAGGTAGAGAGTTTAACAGTGTGACATAATTTAGAGGTAACGAAATATACCTAAGAATTATGATATACCAAAAGTGAGGTAATATATCCCAAAAATTAGCCAAATGAGTTAATTCAAACTTGGGCATTTCGTGCGATTATTTTAAAAATAAAAAAAATTTGCAGAATTGATACTAGGGTAGACTTTGTGCGGTTACATTTCCTGCACGGAATGATTTTAGTGCTTTGTTAAGAAATATTAACAGAGGGCTGAAGAATTTAATGTGCTCGTAATTATTCAATTTCCCGATTAATCTCATTGAAAGGAACTTTCACTCGAAATTCCCCGAACTTCGTGATTATGCAAGTCTGAAATGACCTCATTGATCACGCTAGAGGTTTGTAAACTTTTTCAATGTTTCAAAACGGTAAAAACAAATTGTTTCCTATGTATGGTAGACAGCGATTTTTTATGTTTTCTAAAAAACAGCGTCAACGTGCTGGATATTTAATAGAATGGTAATACTAAAATTATATTTTCAAAGTTAGAATTCTGTTACAGGAATGATAGACGTGATGCAATCCTTCGTCGCGATGAATTTTAGCACTAACCAAATTTCATTTTAAGTAATGGATGTGCCATGTTCTTGTGATGTTTTCTTTCATAAAAACTGAAACAAAAGTCTCTCATTTCTAATAAAATACAAAAATCACGCGAGTATGCTTTTTCTTAGTTTATTTAGCTACAATTAAGCATACATTGAAGAAGTATTGGTGTAGACTGTAGTAAAAAAAAACACCAATTTAGAGTAAATGAAAACCATCAGCTTTCTATCTTTGAACGTTGTAATAAACTAAGCTATAAGATGCTATCAGATTTTCCTAAGCACCAATCGGCGCAAAAGTTGCGTCACCCAGTAACGTAGTCTTTTTATTAAGAAATCAGTGCTCTTAGGCCTTTCTCAGGAATATATTTTGATCCGGAACTTTGCCAGCGGGAGTAATAGAGAAACATGATTTGACACGCGCCAAAATGAAAATTATACGACACAAATACTGCTTAGCATTATCCACTGAATCTGTTAAGATCTTGAGCGCTGTGGTTACAACTTTACGTTTGATTACTGTGATTGCTTCATGCCTGGAAAGTGAGGGAAGACCACGGTATGAATGGTCTGTAGCATTCTCCTTGCTTGATAAGAACCCAAAGGAAATCTTGTTTCGCTGAGGAGAAGTAGACAAACAAGAATTTATTGAAGGGGACAAGAATTCTGGAGGGACAACTCCCAAACGACTCATCTTTGCAATAATAAGCCAAAAAAGAGAGGAATCCGATGTGCCTACGATTTCAGTTTAATTGACTGTACCTTTACTGCGCATGATCCCTCTGCAGCCCTGGATTGTCGTAGTAAGGGAAGTTCTCTCGGGTTCCCGTGGGTTGCGGGTCTGGGTAGTCGTAGTCCCCACTTGTGCGGGATTGCGGGCTCAGGCTTGCGTACATTTGCCGAGATTGAAGCTCATAGGAGCCTGTTCTTTTGCTGTCTTCCTTCGAATTCTCAGGGAAAGTGACACCCGAATTAACGGAGCGTGTAGTGAAGCTCGTGTTGTTTTTATCCTCAAGATCTGCTTCGTACCGTCTGAAATTTATGAAATAATACGATGTTAGCCAGTCCACACACACAGACAAAATGACACAGTACCGGACTTTTTCTTTGAAGCGCAAACAACAATTGCTGTTCCTCCTGGATGGGAAGAGGGTGTTTCATCGCACCTACCCCTCCGCTAACCCAACATTATACCTAACAGTTAACTTTTGTTGGGTAAGGGAAGTGGTAGGAGCGCAGTTGCTCACTGACATTGATCAAAAACCGCAACGACTACACCTTTTCTTAGGGTCTTATTACATCTTTCGCCATTTAATGCGTGCAGATTCTGTGATCACCAGCTGTATTTGCCACGCATTTTCAGGGCTCGCGTTGATACCGCAAAGCTCGCAAAAAACTCTTGCGTTTCACGTATAAACAATAGAATAAAATGTATGCACTCATGGTTGTGGACAATCCAATTGCAAATGACTTACTTATATCGGAGGTGGAAGAATAATCCAACAATGATGAGGAGGACTACAAGGCCGAAGATAGCGCCAAATATGATTCCAAGTTTCTTATTCTTGTTGTCATCTGTGGAAATATAAATGTAGAGTCCCAACGATATTATATGTAAAACATGTCATTCGCAAACTGCATCTCACAGATCGAGCTTGTCGTGATTTCTGCGGCCTATATACCCTCGTCAAGTTTCCTTCCCGGTTCACCCTCTTAATTTGTTTTCTAGGATAGAGAAACGTACTTTATGTATGAGTAACGCATCCAACATGAGAACACAGAATGTTCAAATTATGTCTATTTCGGGTTGGAGCCTCATTTGGCCAACCTATCGCGTTTCCACTAAAACTACGAGCAAGAGCTTTACACAGTGTTATCGTTTGCATTGAATTGAAGGTTTATATCTACTGAAACTAGCAAAGTCTGTGCGGATATAAATGTTTATTCTAAAGATGACTTTTGTTCGAATGGTTTATGAGCCATCAGTCACCAACAAAACTGTGCACCTAACTGTGCAAGAAAAATGTATCAGCTAGGACAAACCATTCTAAAATCGCCACAAACATGAAAACACACCTGGGTCATCTGCAGGTTCCGGAGAATATTCTAAAAAAAAATAGAAAGTTGTTGAGCTTTATTCATTTTTATTTTGCAGTAATTTAAGGTAGCTTGGTGTTTATCATTTAATTTTTCAAACTTTACGAGGACATTAATGTGCTGACTGCAATCGGGTTCAAAATTAAAACAAAAAAACAATGAAATCCACAGTACTCGTACTGAAGTTGTAGGCATACAGAGCTAAGCAGCGACGATTAACAGATTTCACTAAGTGTGGTAACATCGACCAAAGGAAATAAGAGTAATAGCCTCGTCCCATTAAAGAATTAGAGTTTAACTTATAGCGAACTGTCTTGCTCTCCATTAAATTTGGTTTCAACCTCACCACAATTCTTTACTCCGTCTCCGCTGTATTTCTCCTTACACCTGCATTCAAATGAGCCTGGTTTGTTGATGCATGTGGCATGGATATGGCAATTATGCGTTGCTTTGTCATCACATTCATTAAAATCTGATATAAAAAGGAGAAAAGTACCATAGCTTATTTTTATCACATGAGGCGACGCTTAAAAGACATTTTGAATAATGAAACAAATGCACAATCGACATCAGTCACACATGGACGCAAAACATGGATAAACGTTTGTAAAATACCGCGTTTTCCGTGAATTCAATCTTCGTTTTCCGTACGGTGAACGCTAGTTTTTTTGCCGTGTTACTGTATTACCAAAACGAAAAGACACTGAAAACCTAGCGAGTTAATTTTTGGAAACAGCTACATATCACAACTTTGCTTTTAGTCTATCCTTCTCTGTCAGTGCCAACTGAGCCTGAAAAGGCATAGTACTCTTTTATCAGCAATCTCTCGCCAATAACAACCCTCGTCTTGAACTTGTTTTTTGCTGGCGATCTGGGTCGGCCAAATACAACACAGTTTTCAGTAACAACCGCTTAAAGCTCTTTTAGAAGAAAATCCTAATAATGATCATGAAAGAAACGCAAGTAATATCCAGTATATAATTAAAATGTTCTCGGTTTTCAGATCCATGATTCCCCGGTTTGACCGTAGTTAACATAATATACCCGTGGCAGTATGTGAGTCCCACAAATGTTTTCCGAGGTCATTTTTATAGGATAAAACGCAAGAACCCTGAACCAACCTCCGACTGCAGCGTTCGATGGATTGTAGCTCATATTTCCCATCTCCCCTGATGTGGGCAAGTCACTTTTCAGAGCGTCTGGTGTTACATCCGTCGCATCATCAGCAAAAGTAAGGTCAACATCGGCGAGAACACTTCCTTTCCTAACATAAGTCAGATCATTGTGTGCCTTAGTATTTTGTGAGGCAATTTAGACACACTAAAAGGCAGTCGTAAGTTAGAAGTGGGACTATCCATACTAACCTGAATCTTTTGACTTTAGCTTTTACAAATTTTTTGGTGAACCTGCTTTTGCGCCTGTAGTGGTCGTCTATCTGCGAGGAAAATAGACAAAGCTGATGATTGGACGCATAGATTACCATTATTGTTGTCCTTTTGATGTTCATTTTAATGTGATCGAGTCAAAAAGAAGGCTACGCGAAGAAAGCTTTAATCGCTATCATCCTAAAAAGGTAACTCTCAGATATGTACTATGCTATCGCAACGTTGCCTAATCGCATCTGGGGTCTGAACTCTGTTGACACCGTGACGTCACTGAGAAGGACTTTGTAGGGACAAATAGAAGACGTAAAATCACCCAGGAACTGAGATAAGAATCACCTATCCTTTAGGAGTTGATCTCCGCGCGTTCAGAGCGGAGGGTGAACAGAAATCACATTTTCTAACCTGTAGCTCGACTCTCCTGGCCAGTACACCAAATGCGACTGTTTCAGGATTTCCCAGGTCTTCCTGCCACACAACTGTCTTGGTGTTCACTCGAATCAATGTCACAACAAAAACGAATACACGTACATCTGACAAAGAAACGAAATCGAAAATGTTTTCCAACAGTGTGAAAAGTCTTAATCTTTTCTACGCAGAGTAGCATTCTCTGAAAATTTCATTAAGATGATAAAAGAAGACACGCACACAGGGAATCTTTCACGTATCATGTTTTGGAGCCCTGGGTTTTTCCTTTTTTTCCGTACATTAAACCTCAAAGTAGAAGAGAGGCAATTTTGACGGAGTAGGTACTCGGGTGGACGAATTTAAACACTCCGTGTTGTAACCATCTCTTCTTTTTCGATTTTTTTTTTTCAATCATAGTTTGTAGGCAAAACTTAAACAACTCAAAGAGACATAGTTTGACGCTGCTATGGTTTGCAGATTTAATGAATGTAACCGAAGAAGTTACGATTCATAGACCCAACGTTTTGACACTCCTGTCTAGTGCCTTCATCAGGGGTGATCTAAACGCTGCAACAAGAGGTCCTTTTATATGATCACTAATTAGCGGCCTTTTTCTGACAAGGTGTAAATAGGCGTCAGGAAGCAAACCGCCATCGTCACGATTTAAAGGAGCGTGGGCGGAGTTAATATGCCAAGCCTCCAAACAAAGGCGCTGATGGTAACGCCGATTAGCGGTGATAATTTTAGAATTATCCCACCCAATTGTATGGTTGGTTAGGCATGTATGCTCCGATAAAGCTGAATTTTCCTTTTTGCAAAGAAAAAACGCTTTTTGGTGCTCTTTTAACCGTGTACCGAACTGACGTTTGGTCTGTCCGATGTATTCGTTGTCACAGTCATTGCAAGGAATAGAATAAATGGCGTCGGTTCGTTGTTCTTTCGTGACAGGATCCTTAGGTTTGGCGAAAATATGCCCCAAAGTCTGAAAAGGTTTTTGAGCAACTTTAACGTTGTGGCTATTCAAAATTCTCTTGATGGGTTCCGTAACACCCTGTATGTAAGGAATAACAGCAAAACCAGTCACTGATTTCCTTTCATCAAGAGCGTTACTATTTGTAACTGGTTTTTGGCAGTTACGGAGAAAAGTTTTTGAATAGCCATTTGCCTTTAGGACATTGGCAACATATTTCCTCTCCTCAGCCTTCGAATCGAGTGAAGATGGTAGACAGTCAGCCCTCCTAAGTAAAGTTTTGGCTACAGACTTTTTATGGCAAATAGGGTGGTGAGAATCGAAACGTGTCGAAACGTTGGGTCTATGAATCGTAACTTCTTCGGTTACATTCATTAAATATGCAAACCAGAGTAGCGTCAAACTATGTCTGATTGTCCACCTGGTTGCCGTGTGAACTTTAATATAACTCAAAGAGATTTCTCCAACTTAGATAGCTTAAATAGGAAAGCTTCAACAGAAATCAGATAGCATTTTCATAACCATATTATGCGAGGTAATTCAATTGGTATTTACGCCTCTCAGACTTCTATGTCTACTATCTTTTCTTTTACTTTTCTTTCTTCTTTTTTTTCTTTTTTTCATGTTCTCTTTTTGAAGACTGGGGGGATCTTTTTCAGCATTCTTACTTTTCAAGTGGAGCTCCTCGGTGTTCAAAGAAGTGTCGGAATAGGACGTTTTGTTTGTTTTTATTTGCCAAATGTACTATTTGTTCTGTTTGTTTGTTGCCTGTCGATAAGTATTACTCAAATCATTTTCCCGCTCATCTTTGACAAATTGAGGCGCGAATAAAAGGCTTTCGGTGGTTCAAGTCGAGTTGCTAGCAATTTCCAAGGTCAGCTTTCGAGCCGAAACAGTTTTAATGAAGAGTTGAATGTGTGATTGTAAGTCGTAATATTTCCGCATTTTATAGAAACTAAGTTACAAAGGCATTACAAGTCACTCATAAGAGTTTTCTCTCACCTCTACATTCGCCATTAGAATAAAATGTCGGAGGCGGGCACACACATTGGAATGTGCCAGGCTGGTTGGTACAGACACCAGCATTGCAAGGTGTGCTGCTGGCGGTACACTCGTTAACATCTGAAATGTGACAGTTTTTGGTATCATTACACAAACAATTAAATTTCAAAGAGGATGGTGACTCTCTCTGTACCCGCGTGACTTACGTGACTTGAAGCGAGGTTCTGCGTGAATCGTTCGTGTGTGCGAATGTTATACCTACGATGTTTCATTACCGAAGCACTTAAGGTTCATGTTTTCGCCTTCTCTAAAAAAAATCCAACTTGGGGAATAATGTCTTATCTAAGACGAGAAACTCGTATGGTGGAGACATAACGAAATAACGCAATGCCCTAAATGATGGAATCGCCTCAGGTGCGTAGAGCATGCGCACTTACTTTGCCTCGATGTCTTGTTACACAACAGGCAAATTACGCATGCGCACTTATCTTATGATGACTTTTCTACGACGCAGAATAATAATTCTATACCTGAGCAGGTCTTGTTGTCAGATTCAAGGGTGAAACCATCATCACAGGAACACGTGAAAGATCCATTATTGTTCTCACAAACTTGGCCGCAGTTGTTAAGGCTGGGAGTATCACACTCATTCACGTCTGTATTGATAATAACAAGAAAAACTCAAGAAATTTTCCGAGGAGAGGATTCTCTTTCATAAAAAGTACATACTAGTAAATTAT
Organism: Pocillopora verrucosa; assembly: GCF_036669915.1. Classification (NCBI taxonomy): domain Eukaryota; kingdom Metazoa; phylum Cnidaria; class Anthozoa; order Scleractinia; family Pocilloporidae; genus Pocillopora; species Pocillopora verrucosa. Next base: position 6,590,097 of record NC_089321.1, read on the forward strand.
CTTGGACTAGGGTCTGCATAAGGCACGTGATCTACTAGAAATAATTCAAAACAGACAACAGATTTAATGGATTTTACATATCAATCTGGTTTGAAATAGGGAAGATGTCGTTCCGAGAGTGTGGTTTGAAGTAGAAGGTTTCAGGTCTGAAATAGAAGATGGACAATCAAAAAATTTTTGAAATAGGGTAAGGGTCTTAAAAACGAGTACTATGCATCCCCACATAATATTTTGAGAGTATACCCTATGAAAAATTCGTTAAGATTGTTCTGGGATATTGAGGAGAAGGAACTTAGGAGAGAAAGACGGATGAGTTCAGCCATAAAATAGCCAAGAAAAATATGCTTTACCTCTGCAAGATTTCATATCTCCGGCTAAGGCGTATCCCGGGTAACATCCACAGGTAAAGCTACCGTTAGTATTGAGACACTTGACGCTACAGCCATGGTTTCCCATCATGCACTCGTTGATATCTAGCAACGGACACCGACACAACGTTAGTTAATTCCTCTTTACGCTTAAGTTGCTTAGAGGCGTGTAATCGTTACGATCGCAGATTTACGTCTTTGCAATCAATTTGCTGTTACCTTCACACGTCTTTCCATCAGCTGTGAGATTGTAACCAGCATTGCAAAAACACGTGATCTCTCCTGTTCTGTTCACGCAGGTATCGGAGCAGCCGCCATTTGTTGCGTCACATGCGCTGGCCTCTGCCACTGTGAATGTAATGAAACAAAATTAGGTAGAGCATATTACACGGGCGCGCGTGGATACGAGTTTATCCTCGAGTGTATATAGTACATGTATCTCTCAAGAGTGAGTGAACAAGTGAGAGGCGTCATCAATATGAGAAAATAAATTCGTATCCACATGAGGACATGCGATGTACTGTTATATTGGTTGCATATTTCTAAAAATCACAGACAATTTTGAAACTGAATTTCGTAATGCGGGCATCCGACAACTTCATGAATGCCTGGAATAAAAAGGGTACACCATTTAAGCTTCTTTTACAAGCAATTCTACATCGCAAAAGATCTCTCTACCTTTGCACGTGACGTTATCCGCATTCAGTTCAAAACCAGGCGGGCATTTGCAGATGTAGGATCCAATGCGATTGTCGCACATATGTTCACAATTATGGCTGCCCTCGCATTCGTTTATATCTAAAAAGAAGAAAATGACTTTCGGTCAAGTACATTTTCAAGGATCAAACAAAGTTAGGAAAACTGTGTGGAATTAAAAACATTCTTTCACCGAAAAACTATGGTTTGCACCTACCCCACCCTCGCGCCCACCCACCAGCATTTTTTAAGGTCTCTTGTTGAAGTTTCCCAATACCCACTGAAAACAAGGTGAACACAACAGAAAAACGAAAGACAATGACCCGTCCACGGGTCAAACCCAGACTTCTCTTTCTGAAATCTGGCGCGCAAACCATTGGGCCCAGCGTCCCTTAAAGTGCATGACGGACCTGCGAGCAATCAATCGCAATTCTTTTCAGTATTGACTCTAACTGAGATGTTCGTATTCGTTGAGATACATACCATCACAGGTTTGGTTATCAGCGGCAAGTTTGAATCCATCTAAACAGGAACATTCAAAGGATCCTGGCTTGTTATGACATATATGAGAGCACTGTGCCACACCGTTAGTGCACTCATCAATATCTGCAGGAGAAGGGATTCGCATTAATATGGTTATTATCACAACAGTAATTATTGTATGCATTTTAAATATTCATTCTATTTCAATTTTAATTGATGAGTTGTTCTAAAACTATGTGTTGAGAATCAACCGATATGTGTTCCTTTGGAGAGAGGAGTGCAATTACAACTTACTTTCACATCGTTATTATTAATCGTCATTCATTCATTCATTCATTCATGTATTCACAAACATTATTACTCTCTTAGTCGTTAAATGCCAAAATCCGTCGTCGGTTAGAATATTTTTAACCTCTCTAGGATATCTAGTCGTTCTGTATGTGTTTTCTTTCTTGTTTTTTCTCTTGTTTCGCTCTCTGGCTTCTTTCCCTCTTCTCTGCTTTATTATCGATAAAGATTCTTCTTCTCATCCGTCGTCCTTCCGCATGCTCATTGTTCTTAATCCTTCCAGTTTTCTTTTTCTTCGTATTCCTTTTTATTTTCTTTTTTCCTTTCTGGTCTTTTTCCTTCATTGTTAACCTGGTCGTTCTTAAGTTCTTATCAGAAAAAGGCAACACTCTGATGTTTAAGTGTTACTCATTTATAAGTTAACCACCACTGCAATTCACCGTACCTGTACAGTTTTTCATTGGATCACCTTCAAAGCCAGGGTGACACGTACAGTTATATGCACCTGGTAAGTTGGTGCATAATGCATTCTCCGAACAGTTGTTAAGGTTGCCTGCATCTTGGCATTCGTTTATATCTAAAGAATACAATCACAGTTACTCCGTTTGTTTTAGCACTTCATTTACGGAATTGTAGACGCGAATTTCGGTGAGGAAAGTAGCAGTGCCAGTGGTGGTGTAAAAAACTTTCCCAATTTCAGAAACAAGTTTCAAGCATATCGAAAAAAACGTTTTGAAAAGGGCCACAATCGTACTCATGGATCCAAGTGATTTTAAGGAATGAAATTTTTTCAGCAATAATTTCAAATGTCGTGCAAATTTTTCATACTTTATAGAGACCGCATTGCTCAAATTCGAGACCACTGCAAGAAAGGTGAAATGATTACCGAGTTCTCGATTGAAAAAGGACTTAACCTGTTGCAGCGATATGTGCCAGAAGCCATCTTGCATAGGGTTTAATAGTGTTTCTTTGAATTGAACTTTGAATTGAAATTGAAAATACCTTCACAGATTCTTCCTTCCTCACGTGATGTATAACCTTGTTTGCATTCACATCGAAAACTACCAAACGTATTCACACAGGTCTGGTTGCACTGGCTTAGACTTTCATTTGCACATTCGTCAAATTCTAAAAATATACAAAGAAAAAAGCAAACTGATCAAAACTATAACGAATGAGTAAAAAAAGAAAGCTCTCTAAGGATGTGTGGTAAATTCATTTTATTGCATTCAGCAAAGGAGAGTTTTTGGACAAGCCATTGTATTGTTAGGGGTCGATGGTGGACAGTTACGAGTTGAACCTGACTTTTGAACAAGTTTTTGATCTTAATTTAATCCAAATGAGCCCTCTCTATGGAATTTTTGCTGACGTAAATTTTCCGAACCCTAACCCATTTACGATACATCAAAGTCCTTTCTCAGTCTAACCTGATGGCAAAAACAAAGAAAAAAAACACCTCTTACCGAAGCAGTCTTCACCATCGCCGGTTAAACCTGCAGGACAGGGCCCACATTTAAACCCGAATGGGTTCCTTGTGGTATTGCAAGTCACGTTATCGGCGCAGGGATCATCTGCACATGCGTCAAGTACCTCCATCTCACAGAAGTCACCCTCGAATTCATCACTGCAGTTACATCCCACAATGCGAAAGGCGCCATTGTCATCTCCAACAAATTCCGTGAAGTCGCAAGTTCCATTGTTCTCACACCTACACATGTTGATTACAACGGGATGAACAGATGTGTCATTTTTGGAGTCCGTGGCAACAAATTCTAACGTGATGTTAGACGCATTGACAGGCGTCCAAACGAAATGGCCGACATTTTCTGAAGCGTTAAAAGTGAAAGATGCCCCCTCAGGTAGTTCTTCAACCTCCAGCGTGACGTCATCGTTGTCAGTATCGAACACGCTTAGGTTAAATTTCGTCATCTGATTCACAGTTACGCTGATTTCAACTGGTCCTGTAATATTCGGAGGAGTGTTTTCTGGAAGAGAAAAAAAAGTGTTTCATTTGCTTTAGTATTGATCTTCTCCATCATCGCAACCTTCCAAGAAAATAGATCCAACCCCCCCCCACCCCTCCCCCACCCGCTCTCGCCCCATTGGTTGGTCTAAGAAAGGGGTAAGAAGACCAAAACTTCCCCCTCCCTCCCTCCCTTCTTTTTGACACCACTAACAGCATGTCATTCGAAGCTTAAAGCTTATTGATCAGATAGAAAATTCTTCCCGAATGTTGTAAGGGGACACCTCTGCAAAAGTAATTTTTCATCGTAGGTGAGGCAAAGAGTGACTTGCGTTTTTGAAACAATTTCTCCTATCCGTTCCAATCCCTTAGATCCGCCTTATTTCCCCTACCACAGTATTGAAAAACAAAGCTGGAATGCATTCAAGTTTGAATGAATTACTCCCAGTCTTTATAAGCTTGAGGATAAGAAATTATACATTATTAAAATAATGAAATTTCCTTTTTTTTCTTGTTTTCTTATTACCTAATTCTGCTTTGGCAGCCTCGGCTTCTTCTTCAAATCCTTTGGTCTCCTGTCCAAGCTCTTTGTTACCAGTTTGCATTACATCAAAGATGCATTCTCTGTTGTCCCCACAGATCGCTCTGATCTTATCCGTAACAGCAGACAGGTTCAAGAAGGCAGGAACAAACATATCGTCAAACGACACATTCTGTAGTGTACAGTTGGAGGATACAAATAATCTTTCGTCATGTGGAACAACCCCTGATGGCAACAAGACGGAGAAACAAAAAATAATGAGTAAGCATTAATCATGATCAGAGGTTATTCTCAGCTTGACAAAAATTGTGTTTGGATTCTTTGAGGGTCTCAATGAGGTAGTGGCTTTTACGACTAACGGTTAAAATTTTGGGCATTTTTCGGCTAACGGTTAATATAAGTTCATTTTTATGGCCCCATTGAGACCCTCCTTCCATAACATTTGTAATTTTTGCTTTATAAGAGTGAACAATTTCTAAAGTTGCTCGTTTATTGAGTATTGGTAATTGTACATGCAATTAACTGTTAAGTCTATTTTTGTGCTATAATTAGTTCTAGTTCGTTATTTAATCTATTAATACTTGTCATTTTCATAGACGTGAGGGTGAAAAAAACGATCATTCTGAGATAAAACGGAACGAAGATGTAAAAAGTAGAAAAAAATAACTTGTTCTCGTTTTTTATCGTCAACCCTTAATATCGACCAGTTTTACTTTATATCTTTGAACTCGTAACGCTCACCAAAGACTTCCCTTTCAATTTAATTTCACAACATTTTCTTGGTGATCCTTGTTGCTCAGTTCTCTTTGTGATCACAGAAGGTGTAAATATTTATGGCTCAAATTTAATTTTACTGTATAAGAAAAAAAACAAACAAACAAACCATGATTTTCATGGTGTGAATAACAGAAATGTTTTCCCTACGCCGTTCATGTAAACGTTAGACTTACATTGTTGTCCCAAAGAAAATATCTCTTGCTCTGTAGAATTACTCGGTATCATAGTACCATTGGGATATATCAGTTCATCTGTCTTGTCGCCATTGAAATTTCCCAGCAGTCCCTCGGTTTTGTTCATCATATCGCTTGGCGCTTTGACACTCAGTTGAAGAAGTTCTAAGCCTGGGGACACCTCGATCGAAAGGCCTGACGGGAACGATATGATGGCAGTTTTGTTGTTGATGGTACTTCTCTCGATCGACATTCCTGTGAAATCTTTACCCTCGTCAAAATCAGCAATGGTGAAATTCTCACAGGAACCGTCCATTCCTGTGATGGTAAAGCTGAGGTTGCCAGGGACAGAGTCGTCAAACACAATCTGCCCTTTGTCACTGTCTTTGGTTTTGAAAGCGAGAGCCGATATGACAGTCGCGTTACTCAGTCCTCCCTCGGTCGTTGTTGGCCTTTTTGTCCTGGCGTGAAGGTGAAGCGAACGATCCCGCGTCCGAACCAATACATAATCTCCGAGGCCGTTGAAGGTGTACTGAAAGCCGTCAAGCGTGAGCAAGTGCGGGTCTCCCCAGAAGCTAACTGGAATGAAGAATTTAAAAGAATTGTTACGCTGGTCAAAATTAGGTGTGTCCAATTATGGAGCTCTGACACATTTTCACTAGGACAAGATGAAAAACATCTTTCTGTCATTTTTTCCTGAATCCCTTGATGCATGATGCATGCAAAACTCAGAGGAAATAAGTTAAACAATTTAACAAACTCAAGACTACAAGACTTTCACCAAATATCTAAACGTTAAAATTGTAAATGATTAAAAAGTGTTCAACATATCTCATGTTTTCTCATGTTATTTTATCTTCCAAATTTTTCTCTGCTTTGGTTTAATCGAATTGAACTATGACAGCCTTTGTGCAACCTGAATTTCCCTTGAATATGGTTTAGTGTGCATAGCTTAGATGAAAATTCTGAACAGTCATTTGTGATTCATTTATGCTCAAAACATCCTTACCGATAACAATTCGTAGCCAAGGAATTCGGGGACGGCGTGGTCGGCATGGTCTCCGACGACAGCCGCCCGCCAATCGACTGCACGAGCACCGCTGCGGAAATTCGGAGGCACTGGCAGCGGTAGTCAGCGGTCGCTTCTCGTAAAACAAATTGCATAGTGACTCTCCTTCGCCGCAGCAAACCTCAAACGGTTCGATGTCACCTTTCTGCCTCATGGCTCGATTACGAAAATGATATCTGAGAAATTAAAAAATGAAAACAAAACATGACTTACACTGTGTCTTTTGAAAACAAGTCGTTATTATGGCCTGAGGGGGACTGGAGGATTGTAGCTGTGTCACAAGAACACAAATCTGATACTTCCACCCCCTTCCCCCACCCCTCCCACCCTGGGCTCTGTAGTATTCTAACGATCTTCCCTCATCAGTCAAATTTCTATAATTTCCCTCAAAGAGAAATGATCCCCCTCCGTTTCCCCCCTAAAATCCTCCAACCCCCATCCCCCCCCCCTCTGCCCCTGCCAGGTGATAAATAGGGACCGGTCCCTAGCTGGTGGTCAGGGGTGGGGGAACCGGATGCGACAAGTTGCGGGTGCAAGGAGATGCAGGGATGCGAGATCAGAAATCTTGCAATATAGGATGAAGATTTTAAGATGTGGAACAAGGACGCAGGATACAGGTTTCTGCTACTCTCACTCTTTAACTCTTAGACCAGGCCACGTTTGCCAATTATCTTTGCCTGGTGAGACAGTAATAGCCAAAATAACAAAATAACTTCCTCTGAAATTTCACTGATCAACGGAAAAAATCTCTCTGATTTGTCCTGACTAAACTGGGTCCATTTTTATCATGCCTTTCTGTTTTAAATTCAGTCATCTAATTTACAAACCTGTAAGCTCTTCCAGCTTGAGGCGGCTTTGAAACAAACGCACCTCTTCCACTTCTTCTTCCTCTTTCTCCACGAGCGAGATAACAGCACTGATGACTCGCACCGAACTCCGTTGTGGGAAATCTAAGCTCGTAACAGTCAATTCTTGCACCACGACTACCAGCAGATGAGCTCATTCTCCTGTAACGGTTGTCCTGGCGCGCAGATCTAAAAGTTGCGGGACAGTCAGTCAGTTCTTCAAGCCAGTCTTCGGGGTCAGGCTCTTCATTGTACCAGTTCATACACTTCTGTTCGTTTGTTAACTCTATAGGCTCATCTGGGGCATTTAAAGATTTGCAGAATTTCCCACGAGTTTTAATTCCGTCGACATCGAATTCTTTAGAATCGATCTGGAAGATATTTTCACCAAAGGAGTCTTCGTCCTCAAAGCTGTACTTTTTGTCCTTCGTAGCGTAACCAACAGCGCACTTTCGTCGTAGCCTTCGATTCCAGTTCATTCCACCGTCTTCGTAACTGTAGATAACGTACGAGGAGGTTCCATTGGTGATGAGAACAGCCTGATAAGAGCTTTCCTGAAGAAAAATGTTTAAAGTATCGTAAATGCACACGATCACAAGAAGCAATGTTTTAGCTTCAAAAATATGGTGTAGAAAAAAACTTAATTACAACTGGAATTATTTTCCGCCTGGATTGGTGTACGCAAACTGAGGTCCTTTTAAACTCTGCAAAATGAAAGACTTTAAATACATTCTTCATACAGAAGAGTACGAATAACAGTTAGGGTTTTGGTACGTTTTATCTCAAGATCATGATCGTGTCAAAAGAAAAATCCCTTTGCAAAGCTGTATAACACTATATTGGGTTCGGATAATTGTGTTTTGAACAACGCGGCTAAGCTGGATTATTTCCTGCACATAAATTGAAACTTTTCAATTTTAAAACAAAACAGCTATCATGATAATTACCTCATTGGTGTATGGATTGAAGAGAGACAAAAAACTTCTAAACCGTGCGAAAGGTGAAACTCTCTCCCACGTTACCACCAACATCCATGTTGCGTTGAACTCGGTAAGCCCTGAGCAGTTTTTCAGCAGAGCCGAGGTATTGTCCAGTTGCTGCAAAATTCCCAACAATAAAAAGTTAAAATTCATTATTAAAATTCTGCAGGGGAATAGAGAAGATCTTTTAATAGGGGAGAGCGGAAAGCGTTGTTCTACACTTGCGTTTTCAAAGAATTTAGGAACATACCAGGATGTCTTATTAACTGTTTGCAACTGATTTTTTTAGACCAGAAAGACAAGTTCGCGTGCATCCTTAGGGTCCCACTTAACTATGCCGATCCGCTTTGGAGTGTCAGCCCTTTGCATCAATCGACGTAACGAACATAACGCCAAAAGGATTTTTCACTCTGAATCAAGGCCTTAACTAGGCAACATCCAGCAACAAAACATTTTTTTCAGATCCTAATAATTTTGTTTGTTTGTTAGGTGGCGTTTGTGATATAGTAAGACATCTCAATGTAAACGTATGTAACATACCTACAGCTTTAGCTTCTCGTTTACCTACAAGACATTACCTCTCTGAATTCCGATGTGCTGCGGTCCACAACTTGGTAAGTGATACTTGTGGTTGAGGTAACTATATCTGTATTGGCCCAAAATACAGCAATGACATTCTTTTTCAGGCTGGTCAGCCTCTTCGGTTCAGAACGGTAATAGCGCTTGCCAATAGAAATTAAGCCATTATGGTAAATCTGCCCAAAACAAAATTTACGATAAAAATTATCAGCTCACATCGTCGAAAATATTTCGAAGTTGTACACATAAAATACGTGGACACAAAGTATCAGCTCCTGTGGTATGCACCATTAAACTCACGGGTCGGCTTTACTTTTATTCACTTTTGAGGTGGAATGATAACGCCCTTTATAATCCACCCACGAACTTTCGCGCGTTGCTATCGGCTACTTTACGTCACGTGGTACAAAATCGCCCGACAATTATCACGTAATATATAACCCCCGTTTACGTTGATGCTTATCCTTCGACCATTTTCATTGAAAAGAAACAAAGCCAGCGCCAGAGTTTCATTTTGAACTCGTTTTGTAGAGTCCAGTGATAGTTGAATTTATAAAGCTGATCTCAAATGCTGCTACGGAAGCAAAAGAAAGTCAGCAAATTTGCTGTCAACTCGCGATATGAAAATTACTTGAAGGGTTATGAAATAAAGAAACTCCTTTGACTGAGAGATTGTCTTAAAAATTTCAAATTTTCCCTCGATGCTTCGTTTCCTGGCCAAATATTTTTTTCGGACAACATCTAAGCCGCAGACAATATCAGCCGACATACCAGCCGGCAGAAGGGGTTTATTTACTAATTAGCCTTAAGCTTGAGTCTAGACTCTTCAATAGTTCTGAAACATGGCAAACTAAATAACAGTAATGTTCCCTGTTTATGTCCATAACACTGCAGTTTTCACTGACTAATCAAAGAAATAATAAATAGCTTAGGGTGATATCATTTTACATAACTAGATATTGCACCCATACTCACATAAATGTTCTTGTACAGTTCGCCAAAGAAAGGGAATCCGCTGGCCACCTCGATATGGGTTGGAACACGACGATATCTGATCGGCTGAACCCATATCAATATAACGATGATAAATCGCTTAGCTTTGAAGGAAACCAAAAGAAGTTGTTGCGTAAGGTAAATAACAATTTCAAATACATTATTCTCCGCTTCTTGTTTCGATGACCGGGATTGAATAAACTAGGGCAGCTTTCGGTGTGAGTCACCGCCGTATAAAGAGTTTACCTCTCGCTTATCTTTGAGAGCTGTTACAACTTTTTGTATTCTCCCCACATATATTTCACCAAATAACTAGCATTTAAACAGTGGAATTAATAATTTGTACCTCTGCATCTGCCATTTCTTTTCTCGAAACCAGGAAAACAACGGCAGTTAGCTCCACCAATGGTGTTGATGCACTCAGAGTTCAAAGGGCATATCGCATTGCCTCTGGCACATTCGTCGATATCTGCAACGGGATAAAACAACAAAAAGTTTTACTGCAACAAGGAGATAAAGTAAATATATTTTAATCTTTTGTGGGACTTAAAATCTCTGGAAGGAGTTCATTGTTCAGATCGTCCGTATTTCAATGCTGCTCTTTAGTTGCACTGAGCCCGAAGAGTCTCCATGAAGAGTTGAACTTCGGGCCCCAGTATTCGGGAGCGTGGATAACGCTATCTACTGGATAAATCTCTATCCGGGGATAGCACAGTACGTTATGTTAGAAATCATCCGCTCAATAGCGATTTATCCCTCGGATCGAGTTATCCGGCCTTTATCAAGCTGGGCCCTGATCTTAGGATTTCACGGTTCAATGATGAGCTACAGGTAACGCTTTGTTTAGCCATATGTGACTTGGGTCCTGCATATTACTAGAATAAGCAAAGGTGAGACGTCATGTTTATAAATAGAATATGGAAGATGTTAAATTTTGATTGAGGTAAAGATGTAAAGAAATATGTTTTTGAGTTGTCTCGAGCGTAGAACGAGGAAGTGTCTCAGCAAGTCTCCACGAGAAATCGAAGTTCAAACTTCCGCACTCGAACTCTGTGTTTGGATGCCCTACAACTGAGCTGCAGAAAAAAAACTCCATTGTGAGTGATGCTATTGTTAGACGTTCAAATGGGGGTTTTACTTTAGAGATCAAGCAAAGGACTCACCTGTACAATTAAACAGAACTTTCGGATCCACACTATTGTTGTAAACAGCCTCAAAACCTGGTCGACAGTTGCACTCAAATCCTGGATATTTGTTCTCGCACTCTGCGTTTATATCAATCCTATGGCAAACATTGCGATCCTCTTCACATTCGTTAATGTCTGGAAGAGGAAAAATAAATTTTCTGGAGTTATCACACAGATTCAAAGCTTTGCGTCTTCATTTAATGGAGCTTATTTCCATACAAAAATCATGGATTCTCATCATGATGTAGCTGAGCTGAATGTTGCAGATTCAAAGACACTTCATTTCATCTTACATGCAGCTAGTCTCCTGAATTCTTTGCCAATTTTTTCCGTATTCATAAAATTCTTTTTACTCTGTTTTCTCCGTTTTTCCGGTGAGAAAATTTGAACTGAAACTATTAACAGTCCTAGTTAAAAATACAGAAAACTGTATGTTTTGCGTAGACATTTAGGAGCCCACAAGCCTATGTATCAACGTTCAATATTTCCCTCTGGATGTAATATAAGAACATACAGAATAAACATCCAGCAGAAGTACACCAGTGACAAACTCAACGCACACGCCTAGTGTGAATATTCAAAACCGAGTGAGGCCAACACTGCGTGTGCCAGTGCGCATACACTCACCACCCCAACCCCCCAAAACAATTTTGTCACTAGTTAATCTTACTGAGGAGATTATTAGCCACTGATCGCAACTTACCTCTGCATCTTTTTTTACGATCGTCATATTTGTATCCATCTGGACATCTACAGTAGTAAGATCCTGGGGTATTTATGCATTCTGCATTGAATAAGCAACTGTTGTCATAAAACTTCTCACACTCGTCAAAATCTGTGGAAATTCAACATAATTTCTACTCGTATTTTATTATAGTCAGAGGGACGTTAACTTTATTTTTTTTTTAATTTCTATTATTTATTTTTTTAAATTCTCTGTATGCATTTTATTGCTGTTTCAATAACCGAGTGGTATGACTGGTAAAACTAATCATTTTTGCAGAGCAACAATGATAATTCTAATTGAAATAAAAGAGAGACCTACCTCCTTGAAGATATAATGTTAAAACCTGCGAAGGATGTTTCGAATGTCACAGACGTAGCCAGACTTACAGGGCATGCGTATTCCTCGAACCTCATCCAATAGGTCATAATGACGCTCCTCCGCTCCTCCTTCCTCCCCCACTCCTTCCCCCTTACCCTTTTCAGCTCTTTCGCCTAAATGGTCGCTCTATATCAAAATGATACATACAACTACGGAAGAGAACACATGAGAACTATCATACCGTCACAAGTGTTATTGTCGGCATTGTGGCGAAATCCTTTTGCGCACCGGCATTCATATGAACCAAGAAGGTTTTTGCATTCGGCATTGTCTGGGCATGTGAAACAACCCTCTTTGCATTCGTCTATGTCTGAAAAGTAAATAGTTTGGATTTGTTAACATCACCAAGGGCATTTCCATTAGGGAACAAATTTGCTCTGGTTGCTCTAAACGGAAGTATAGCAATGGACGTTTCAATTTAGACTGGCTGGATTAGCTGACACAAGGAACGAGATTAACCCATAATCTGCAGTTTCTTATCCTTTCGTGGTAAAAAATATTACACAACAATGCTTTGACGTGTCATTTATTGAAAGATAATCTTATTACCACCCCCTCCCTTCAATTTCCGTTGCACCCCTCTCCCTCTCATCCCCCAAACCGAGCCCGACGTTAGATACCAACATTTGGTATATACCACACAAGCGAAAAGTGCTTTTCGCGCGCGCTGATTGGCTGGCTCGGAAGTGGATAGTAATTGCTATTCACCTCCAAGCAGCCGATGAGACAAAATCGCGAGTCAAGATTAAATTTCCGACCATATCTCATTATATTAAAAGAAATAAACTTATAGCGGAGCTCGCAGAGCGTAGCCCCATAATTATACAAAATAGTAGTAACCCATCAAGCCGAAAAAATTTGGATGTACGACCGTGCGACCGTACAAGGTGCTACTTTTGACATGCATGGTCAACTGTACCGCGGGCACGCCAACGCCTCGGCTTTGTTCAGTTGTCCAGTGGTCAGTGCACTGGGCTCCGAGTCGGACGACCCGGGTTCTAGTCCTAGCAGGGGCTAGGTGTTGTGCCCTTGAGACGTGCGGGAAAAAAATGCGCGCTCCGCTTTTAGGCTTGGCGAAATCTATATACTATTTTGGTATATGTGTGGTATATACTAGGACAATTATCCACCTCAGTGTCGGTGAAAGTGGTGGATATTTACCGCACGGCTTCGCAGCTTGGTAAATATCCACCATTATTCACCTCCATTTTGGTAAATAATTGTTAAATATAGCTTACCAGCACAGTATCTTCCACGATATCCATTTCTGGGACAGTGGCACTCGTATGTTCCAGGAAGGTTAACGCACAGCGAATGGGAAGGACAACGGTCTGAGTTTTGGCGGCACTCGTTTATGTCTGTTTTAAAAGCAAACAAGTGAAACAGGAATTAGACAAAATTTAAATTAATTTATAGCGAAAGAAACTAGACGTGTGGTGTTTACAAAAAAAGATAAGCCAAAAACCCTTTGTTGTTGACGTAGAACTTAGAATGAAGAAAAGAAGTCTCCTCCCAGCACAAGTAAAGTAAAAAATAGCTAAAGTTCTAACCATGGTTGGTGTTCCTATCTACAATCCAAACTGTATACCTTATTGTTGGACGCGGGGAGCATGGTAGGCTAATACTCGGCAGTGTGTAGTGGTATATTAATCTTGCATTACAAAGGGTAAAGCAAATTTAATAATTATTCAAAGAGATCTCCATTTTAGAGGAATTGTTTGCATCGACATGTCCGCATCTCTGTTTGGATTGAAACCTTTAGTAACCAAGGTTTCTGAACTTATTTTCCTCACCAATTTCCATACAGCTCTTACGGGATCAGTTAAAAATTTGTTCTTTTTTTAATCCAAAAAATCTGCCTAACTGTTGTTTTCTTTTTTTCATCCTTATAACTTGTCTGTGATGCCATGTATAAATATGGCAAGAAGAATTACAAAAGTATAAACAAGGGAGAAGTTTCAATTGGACTATTTTGTTGATAACTGAAGGCAAACTTGTTACTATCTAGAATTATTTTAGATTAAATGTTACCTGTCTTCTTTAGATAGATGATATGCTTGATGATCCAAACCAGAGAGTGACGGAATATAACAAAGCTGTACATGGGATCATCGCCGCGTAACTGAAACAAGTGCTCCAATTCAAAGAAATGATATTTTCGGACTATTTCCAAGTTGTCTGACGAGTAGGTTAAGCCATTGAGAGAAAAAAAGTAGCGAATATCGAGGTGCAGAATTTCGATGATAAATCGCTCAATTGTGAATTTGTAGACGGTGGTAACGTGCACGGCATTGATCTGGCACACAAACGCCAAGGTCTTGTTGCTTAGTACTTCATTTAAGTCCAACACAGATTGTCTAGTCTTAGTAAGGAAGGAATCAAGTTGACACATGGACAGATACGAAATCGGGACTTGAATGTCAAGAGAATTCACCAAAAAGTGCTGGCTTACGCCCAACATCTGACTCATGGCTTCAAACGTGCGAATTATCAGCAGTTTGCGAATCACCACGTGAAATTCTTGAACGGTTAGATTATAGGACAATTCAGCTTCGGTTTTATTGAGTTTGTCTGCGACTTCAGCCAGGGTCATATTTAAATTGTTTGCATAACGTACTAAAGTGTATCTTGCGCAGAGGACCTCAATTCTGAGGGGACTCAGGTCATGAAAGATGATCTCAGTCAAATTGAAAAACTCAATCAGGACTTCAGCGGTGACATTGTACGACATCAATATTTTCCGTACCTCACGTTTAGCCTCCTCCATCGCCTCTCTATTAAGTTCAAAAACGTTTTTCCTCGTCTTCACGATGAACGTTACAAGTTGTGGATACAATTTGTAATCGTAAAACTTCATAACTGTCTTATTCAACAATTCTGCAAACTCTTGTAAGGTTATTTTTAAGAGATCCAAGTCTCTCGGGGTCACGTCTATCAGAAATGCAGTTAGGTAATGTAAGTTCATTGGAATTTTGGAACGGACCAGATCCAATACAGTTGTCATATTATCCAGGTCATCCTTAATTTTGCTCACCCAAACATCCAACGAGTGCCGCACTATATGGATTCTCATTTGAAGCCCACTGACATAATCTTGACCTAGCACCGCAATCTTTATCAAGCGAAGAAAGGAGTAGTGTCTCACTTCATCTGCATCAGGCACAGCCAGGATGGTCCCGAGTTCTTCCGCGGTCCGGTTGAGAAATTCAAAAGCTGACAAACTGATTTGCAAAACCCCAGAAAGATACTCAACGTTGTCGTTATTTACGAAAAGCAAGAACAGCTTCAGAATGGGTGTTGTATCCAAGCTCACTTTCCGTATCGAGGCTAGTTCTTCCAGCGTTTCATTCCCTTTGACCCCGAAAGTGTTGAAGGCTTCTTGCCAGGCAAAAATTTTTCGTAAAATAGTCTCCACCTCAAAGACAAACACACTTTGGACAACATCCTCGAATGTGATATCTTTAAACTGAGATGTATTTAGCAGAAACAGAGCGACCTCGGGCAGTGTGAATTCCAAGTATGCCAAGCATCCCGTAGAGATATTATACATAGATGCAATCTCTTCTTTCGACGAGCTGTTGGCGCGCTTGCCGAGGAGGGCCAAAATGGTCCCTGGCTTAGAGCTGTTCGTGTAGCTGTGATATTCGTAGACTGTTTTGTTCTCCAGCTCAGTAAGGTTAAAGCTCATCCTGCATTCTAAACTTGGAGCAATGTATTCCGTTGCTTTTACTTCCATATATCCCAGGAAAAATAGCAGACACCAAAGAATGCCCTTGGCAATGAGACCGCTCGTGTTTGGAACTCCTCCCATAATTAGGCAGTCCCTACGAACCTTCGCAAAAAATATTTCAATTCAACACTAAATCAAAATATTTAATTGGGTATTTTGGTGAAACTTTCATGGACTCATTCTATGAGATTTGTCAGTTTTAACTTAACGTAAAATACCTACCCCTGGACACCGGTCAAATATGAGGTTTACTAGATCCACGTGCTTAACACCGAAAAAAAGTTTTATCAGAAAAATATCTTGATATATCTGGAGCTATATAATGTGACGATTAAACATAGCATAAAATTTTAATCTGAGGAGATAGGTTTGGGGAAAAATTATTAAAACTTATCAAGGAACATATTTACAGAGATGACCAACCTTGAAGTTGGAGCAAACGTGGAACCAGTCACGTGATACAAATAGTTATCAAGAACAATTTACTTGTACCCTGGCATTAGTAAAACAACCTCATAGAGACAATTTACATGCCCTAAGGCGATGGAAACAATATTTTTCGCAGTAATTCTACAATTTTTCCATACGACAGTGCTATTAGTTACCGCTGTTTGCGGTCCGGAATTGTCTGATTTGTTACCTGTTACGCATGGCGTGCCTCAGGGCAGCATATTAGGCCCTTTGTTATTTCTTATTTATATGAATGATTTGCCGACTGCCATCAAGCATTCAGAGGTAGCCCTATACGCTGATGACGCTAAATTGCTATGACTCAAACCCAGCTGGTCTGGAGTGCGCCCTGAATGCCGACTTGAATGCTATTGCTAGCTGGTTAAATGATAACAAACTTACTCCTAATGTTGATAAGACCAAAGCTATGCTTATTGGTAGTGATTCCAAGCTTCGCAAGTTAAACAGTCTCTCGGTTTTTGTTCTTGGCAATCAACTCGATAGTGTTAAAAGCTTTAAGTATTTCGGGGCTGTATTATCCTCCAACTTTACGTGGACCGAACATGTGGAACATGTGATATTTAAAGTGAACCAGAGATTAGGTCTTTTGCGTAGAATTAAGCATTTGTTGCCGTATAACGCACGCCTTCTTTATTACAAAAGCCTTGTCCTTCCCATTCTTGATTATGCTGATATGGTATGGGGTGATAAGGATAACGCTGTCTTAATTAATGAACAGTCTGCAGGTGTTGCAAAATAAGGCGGCAAAACTTGTTCTAGATAAACCATTGTACTATTCCGCAACCGATGCTCTCAATCAGCTCGGCTAGTCAAATTTAAAACAACGCAAGCACTTCCATCGCTGCTTGTATGTTTATAAATGCATGAATGGAATTACATCTCACAAATTGGAATTATCTAGAAACAGCGATGTACATAGATACAACACTCGTTGCAAAGATCATCTTAGACTTCCACCAGTTAAACGGAACTGGGGTAAACAAAGAACCTGTTATCATGCCTTTAAAGAAAGACTGGAATGCCTTGGACAGTGACTTGAAGAACTCTGGCACTATATGTCAGTTTAGGAATAATTTTTTTAAATCTTTTAATCTATAGCTTACTTTTGTACTTTTTTCAATATCTGCAATTTTTATTTACTTTGAACAATTTAATGTTATTTTGGGTTAGGACCTCTCTGTAGATCACCTACGGCTGAGAGAGCTTCCTGTTTAAATATCATAATTATTGTTAGAGCGGTGCATCACTACTGAAAGAGCTAGTGCGTGGGTAACCTCAAAAATCATAAATGGTTGACTTTAAAATGTGTTAGGTTGTATAATTTGCAACAGTTTGAAATTCAATAAACTGATCACCTAAGGAGTTAAGTAATATTGGCCGAAGAAGTGTTAATTAAGCATCAATGCTGAAGACATACAGGCGCCCAAGCGGATAAGATGAGGTATAAAAATAGATTTTTCTTAGTTAACTTTTCAATTTAGCACTTCTATAATTTTTTTTCTCAGTTTTAAAGAAAGTTCATTCTTCTTTTTACCCCGAGGCCATTGCTTGCTGAAAAAAGCACTTTGCGATCCCTTGCGTATCGATCTATCAATTAGAGATCACTGTTTCCCAACAAAATCACGAGCATCAAGAGTAGCGTAGCCTATTCCGAACTATTTATTTATTTCGTTCTATCTTTAAAAATCATGGCCTCTAAACAAAAACAATTCATACACAAACAATATTGAAACAACTCTGCATATTATGTTGGAAGTTCGTGTCACTTCCAGATGTGCGGGAAGAAAGTGGCTTAAAGGTCACGCTAGTGAGCAGAAGTTCTCTGCTTTTTAATACGAAGTAAGCCACGACATGAATTAAACGCTACTTCAAGTGGTAAAAACATTGGTAAATGTTTGACATGTATAGTTCTAGAAACAGGTCTTCTAAAGCAATGTTTGCAAAAGAATTTTCTTTCTGCTCTGATGAGTGACGCATAATCATGCTATAAGACACTTTTAAAAATCACAAAGCTAAAATCTATAATACACTTGAGTCTCCTTTAAAATCGATCGCATCATTAAAATTTTACCATCAATATATATGCAACTGAGCGTAAATGAAAGTTTCTCGAACTGGTAATCTAAATGAAATTAAAAGTTGTACGTGTTGAACTATGTATATGTTCGTGGATTATACCAGCTAACTCCTTTAAAATGCGACTGAACATCATCAATTACGAAATGTTCGCAACATCCTAAACGTAAACAAGTACTGTGTTACTTTCTTCCTGAATCTTCTTTTAGCTTTAATTAAATATTTGGAAACTACGGAAATAACTGAAACAAAGCTTCGAGAGTTCAACAAAGCTCCCAAAAAAAACCTCAGACTAACTAAGTCACGGTTTTCATAACTTGTAAACTGCAGCTAAAATTTTTAAAGAAGGTCGTTTACAAAGCGAGACAATCTTATCCAATGAATCTTCGCCATCCTAGCCCCTTTTAGATTTGCTCTTCTCATTTTGAAGTTTTTGTATTTTCCTAAACTGACTCTTTGTTGTCCTGCGGAAATGACGATCGAGAAACAGCGTGACGTGGGTGTTTAGGGAAACTACTAAAACTATTAAGGCTCTGTTAATTCTTTTCTTAAATATAAAATACAGAAGTCGATTGGATTCAAGAAATGAATCATGAAAGTGTACGTTTTTTTAACTTTTACCGAATGAATTCGAAAGTGCATTCTATACAGTAGCAACAATCTGTTGTAAACACCCACAGGGCAATATCACAGAACGAATTCCTTTGCATCCAACTGCGCAAAAAAATTAAAACCAACCCTGATCTCAATATTAACTCTTCCGCCTCATCAGAAGAAATTATTGAGTTAAGAAATAATTGTCGAGTCCATTTATTTCTCTCTAGGCATGATTCAAGTTATAGCGCCATAAAACGGCAGATTCAAAGCACTGCCCTTGCATTTACAAGTTAGACAAAGCGAGACCTAGCTTCCTTTGATTGAAGGTATCATAGCCATCACTGAGGTTTCCTCTCACTTTATATACTATGATACTGAAAATGTCCTTGCGTGGTTTGTGGGATCGTAGTATTCTTAGAAAACGTTTGAAATTTTCAAGAATGGAGAAATACAATCAACAATACCATTATCAGCCATATGAATTTGGAGTGTTTCTTTTGCTGCAGATAACGAAAATATCGCTCAATGTGACCTCAAAAAAATGAAAATTGTGCAGTAAACCTACCGTTAGTATAGGGATGTACGGTGTTGTGAGGCTGTTGACTGCTTTGCTGTCCGGAGCCGGTGAGCAAAGAAAGTCAAAGCAAGGACGCGTCTCTCAGTGAGAATGAAACAATGCTACCTTGATTGTTGATGATAAATGAAAACTGCTAACTACGATCCACTCAACCATTAAAAAAATTTCTTTTATTTTCCGCCATTGAGGCATGCCTCATCAACCTTTTGTTTAATTCAAACGGTATTGGACATGAAAAACTATGTTTGAAAATACTCAAAAGAAACACTTTTCCTCTCTATCTGCAAAGAATTTTATTCTTAAAAATTATCACAAATTTTCTTTTAAGTCTTGTTCTAAACACAAGCTTAATGTTTTGCGATGCATCAAATACATGCTTGTGGGTGCTTTGTTTTTTAATCAGTGTCGTCACCTCAAATTGAATTGCGCGTTTACCACAACGGGAAAAGTTCAGTAAATTCTAGGGCATAATTGTTCTATTACGTCAACAACCACATCGCCGGAATGTTTTCGATATGACTGTAAAACCAAATGGGGTTTTTATATTTGAACACTGTCTTTTCGTGCGGATGTACGACATAAGGAGGTTCTAGAAAACACTTCTTTCTTTAATTCCTCAACCACGTAATGAAAACTCTGTCGATCCGCTAAATGAGGTGTAACTAAAGACGAATAAGTTTATACAAAAATCTATGGCTTGTTTGATCGGAATGGTGGAAGCTGATAAAGCTGTGTTATTTGTCAGCCGTTAGAACCAGTAAATTTAAACATGAAAAACATGTGAGATTGTTAATTTCGAAGTTTCCGCAAGAGTTATGATCTTCTCGCCTTTACACCAGGAAGGTGTAATCAAACTCTTTACTTGACATGCTTAACTGGAAGCGTCGGTTACAACAGTCTTTAGTTATATACTTACAGTGTTAAACTATAAAGAGCAAGAACTCATGATACTGGATGCGATTGAAACAGACGACACCAAGTATGCTTAGTGAGTTAACCTTAACTAGCTATCAGGTAACTTCCGTTCTCGACGAAAATGAAGAAAATTGTTTTGAGAAGAATCAATAAACGATCGCTCACCGCTCACCCCTCCCCCCGCTACTAAACCTTGAGGTAAATCGGCGGAGGTCTCCTGTCTTGGCATAGGAGGCGCTCTAAAACAATTCTTCATGTAAACATGGAATTTTGAATTACGTGAGGCACACTAATTGATGATGTCATGATATGTATTTAATCAATCAATCAATCAATCAAAGACCTAATTTAACTTCGAATTTGGGCTTTTTTCTCAAGGCTCAATTGAAGAGGAAAATGTCCTGGGAACGAGTTTGGGAGTTTTTTGGATGATTCTTCTTCCTCCGCATTACCGTCATCAAATGATCATTATGTTAGGAATATAATAACTAACAAAATATTTATATACAGAATTACTTTGCAGACAATTTTTTCTTCTTGTTTCTTTTCCTTTTTCCTTTCGGGTTTTTTCCCTTTCTTTGCACGTTTCTGTTTGGTCAGTCCATGATCAAATTAGTCATAAATTGGTCTTTTGCGCCGAGGTTTGGAGGTTTCGCCATATTGAAATCCTTACAAAATTCAAAATTTGAAAATTTTGCAAATATTTTGCTGGGAGGTCGGAAGTTTGGCTTCATTACAAATTTGCCTCTTTCCACCTTACAAGTGAGTTAAAACTGTTGCGTCTAAGAAAACAGTTGAGAGTTTATCATTGCTACTTCATTTTTAAATTGCGCTGAAATTATTAAAAAAAAACGTGATATAAATAAGATTCTACAATCGCAGGTAATCCTTGGCGACTGCTTCAGTGGAAGTAATTCGTGAAATAACAGTCGAGCAAGCACAAGAAAGTTGCGAAATATAAACATATGAACATTTGCGTGATTGTGGCTGCACTAAGGCAAGATATTCAAAGGTATTTCCATCGAATATTAATGACAACAGTGCCCTGAGAAAAAAAATTTGCACGGTTGGATGTCAGCCTATTCATTTGCGCCATGCGTGTGGGCTTACTGTCTTCGTATGAGGTCTGTTAATTTTGATTTTCTGCGAAATATTTACAGGGTTTAGAGGGACTGGATGTACGCTGGACACAGCACGAACCCAGATGCATTCAATACAAGGCGAGGGAAATCGCATTCATCTCCCAGGAAATTAATGATGTTATTTCTAATTGATATTTTCAGTTCGACCGCGGTGTTAAAATTAAAGGAATTAAAGATAATGAAATGCTAATCGCCTCTCGAATTACCGGTTTGTGATAAACACATTTCTGTTCTCACAAAAAATTAAATCCAAGTACCATAAATGTCAACTATAAATGCGACAATATTTCTGGGAGTGCTTCAATTTAAAACTTAAGATTTTTCTTTCCCTCGCTGCTTACATTTGTGGTGAGCTTCCCCGTTTTATTCTATTACAGCAAGGAATGAAAAAAATTCAGACAGCAATAAGTGAAAAAGTTAGGAGTAGCAATATCAGTGTTTCACTTTGACGGCATTAGTAAGAGCAAAAATCAATAATAAAATGCAACGTATAATATATAGGCAGACGTTCGTCGCAGTACAATCTATCAGTCGATTCCTTTTTTTTCTGACAAATAGAACATTTGGTTATCAAAAAAATTCACTTTTATGATAATCATAGAACTAATTTGTCTTTTTCAAGATCACCCTTATCATCCCACTGTTTGTAAATGCAATATCCACCGAGTTTTGTCTGTATTAGGTTACCCTGAAAATTAACGAATCAAAAGAGTTTGTTTGAGGCAGCTGTCGACACCCTATTGTTGAGAGCGACTCAAAACGAGGGTGTTTGTCAGCCGAACTACAATTAACCTAGATCAAGTCAACGTTTCACCGAATCGCTGGCACTTTGCTCTTTTCCTTCACCGAATCTCCGGAAATTACTGACACGTTGGGCTTTGCTGACTGACAATCGGATTCGTGGTGTTTTCTGTTCGTGCGCGTGACCGAACTGACGAATTTGTTATGTTAACCGAAATGTGAAAGTTTCTCAATTTGTTTGCTTTCTGCATCCCAACTTTTTCACTGCGGCTTTTCGCTGGGGCGAAATAAAAGTCGAAATGTGGACGTGAAGTCAGCGAAGTTAGATTGAACATGGATATAAGGAATGTGTATTTTGAATTTTTTCCGCGAATCTCTATCTTGGTTGTGTTGATTTGTGGAGTTTTGGTCAATAATGCATCTTCTACTGATGTCGGTGAGTTACGAACTGTCTGGCTTTTTCTAATCTTCAGTAATTTACATCAACTTGGCAACGGTTCACTGTTTCTATAGGTTCAAATTTTGCAGCATGTGTCTCACTCTGCCGTGTTCTACTGGAAAAACCGCACTATTTTTCGATCGAAAATCGTTGCATATTTGGGATAAAGGCAAAATGAGTTACGTGAGGAAAAAATACTTAGTGTACAATGTTTACAACAGGACTAATGTCCTTTTCGGATTAAAAACGACAATTGTTTGGAACTTACGCAAGGCAAAATTGAAATCGTCACCTTTTTGTGATGAAAATTTCAATTACACTCGTTTTTAAAGTCACAAAGGAAATGGAATCTTCATCACAAAGCCCTGTTACTTATATAGTTTGAAAGACTGATAAAGCTTTTACGACGGTGATTTCTTGAAAGCGAAAACGTATTGAAAAAAAAATCAACCCACTATCTTTGTATGTGATGAATTTCTTTTTATTATATTCTTCTTTGTTTGGCAAACTGATAGAGAGGCCTGCGGGGTAGATCTAGTCCTTTCCTTCACGATTTTGTTTTCAAAAATTTAGACCTCAGCTATAAAAAACACATTTGTTTATCAGTTGGCGTTTGTACATTTTCTCTGTTTTTTCCCGTTTCGTACATTGTCTGATTAGTTTTTCCATCATCTCGATATTTTTACAGTTGAGACTGTTTTGCTTCAGCGCAGTCAGACGATAAATGAAAGAGCAAAAAACGATTAAATAACAACTTGGCGTTGTTATCCACTCTACTAGGAAGGCTTACTTTAAGTTAAGCAATTTAAAGTAGAATTACAAAACCAGAAATCAGTTTTCAGGGTTAGCTTTTGAGGTTTTCCACAACACTATTAGAACCACTTGTGATTCGGGGTGACCTTGTATTCTGCTGACCTTTCGCATGAACTTAAAAAGGCCTGAAAAGTAGGTTTGTGGCCTCTAAGAATTATATTTTTCGGACCATCTTCCCCTTCTAATTTTCACATTTTGATGACGCGTGTTTCCCTATTTAGGAAGGATTATAAAGTTCCGACAATCCAAGTTCCCAAATGGATTTCACCCACGATAGTAAACCCTCTTTCCATCATAAATCCGTCTTAACTCATACTATTAATCTGAAGAGTCCCCTTTTCAGGTTCTATATCAAATTTTAATAGCTTCTTAAAATGTCTTCCCAGTTTAATTGCGTAGTTGCCTAGATCTCAACCTTCTTTTATGATGTTTTAATATTGCTCAAGTTCGGAAATTTTGTTTTCCTTTTTCTTCAAGAAAATCTCAAAATAGGGTGCTTTCCCGAGTCTCCTACAAATCGGGAGTTCCGGGTATCTCCAGGAAACTATCGCCCGTGGAGTCTCACACCGTACGATTGCGTACGACTTTGTGGCGACTTGAAATATCCTCTCTCTGCTCTACAAAATGGCAACTTGTGTTTTTGTGCAAGTACTTTTAATTCCTCGCGACAGCAAAGCTCAAACTGTACCATAGACTGTACTGGCGACAGCAGCTACCACTGCGGTGGAACTTGGGAGAATTTAGTGTACAACTCAAGCTCCTTCAAAGACGAACTAGTGATAAACTACTCCAGTTCTCTAACCGTTTTCAAGTGGATTAATTTAAGTGCAGTTTTTGTCAATAGAAGCTCTCCCGCACTACGTGTGGCTTTTAATATCGGAGATGGCAATGGGGAATCTCTTGGGGAGAACGCGGAATTTAGATTTAGAGCTGTTTATTGGGGAAAAATCATTGTCAAGGCTCAAGTATTGAATGCATTCTCGGTGGGTTTTGTTCAGCGTGATATTTTCATCAAAGCTTTCCCAGGGAGAGCAGAGTTGAATTGCCCTTCGACTGTTAGTACGGAAGACACTTTCCACTGCACAGCGAAAATTTACGAAGGGACAACATTAGCGGCAACATGGATGTTTCAAAATGGAAGTGAAAGGAATATTTCCTTGCCAAGTAAGTTTCAAAATGCGTTCATGTTTGTTTTGGTGATAATGGATTTTTTTCATTTATTCAAACCTTCGGTTGGTTCGCGACCGCACAAATTTGACAGAGTTTGTTTTGAAAAGATAAAACTCAACAAGAATTATGACGCGGAGGTTATGAAAAATAGCATCTTGATTAATATGACATTTCAAACAAAGCTGAGTAAACGAAACGCATTTATGTGTGAGAAAATAAAGAATGTAATCTCCATTTTACATTTTATTCTTATTCCAGGGGAAAGATACAACATGTCTTTAAGTTTCTAAGCAACCCGTCAGGTTGTAAGTCAAAGGTTTCCACGAAATTTGAATTGCTCTTCTGTTGTTATCAAGCCTTGTTTTCCTTTCATTTAAAACGTACAGGTTATTTCATAACCTAGATTGATATATGTTATTGCAATGAAACATCCTAAATATATATCGTAGCCTTTTTGTTTATTTTCCTCATTCATAAAGTTCTGACCGTCTTTGTTTTGATTGACACTATCAAACAATATTAGTCTTGCTTTGAAAAATTGCGCCGGATTTTCTTTCCGTCTCGTACAAAAATGGAAAATGAAACAGATAATTTTTTCTCTGTTCATTCGTGACAGCGAACCTTTTCGTGATTGTTCACTTTAAATTTTGAAGAATATTTCACTTTACTTATCTATATTAAAGAAAACATTACGCTTGTGCGAATGAGTTTGGTACCTATTCCAGCTGAGTCAAGGCAAGTATCTCCTGCGCCCAGGTTTGCGTAGGTTGTTGAAATACAGAAGAGAAATTACAACGTTTTATTTACGCCGTTGTTAAAAGCACATAAGCTGTTAACGATCCCAGAAACATTATGGCGATTTTTTTTGTCGTCTCCGCTAATGTAATGGACTTTTTGTTTAAAGTAAATATTCAGCAATTTCCTACGCCGGACATGCGTTTATTTGTCTTAATTTAAATAATATCGAATGAAGTCCCCTTCTTTAGTAAACAATTTTTTTTCAAAATATCAAGTACAAATGTTAAAACTAAGATCAAAAGCTAAATTATCCATAAAAATAGCAACATCTGAAATGTCAATTTATTAAAAAAAAAAATGTAGCAATGTGGATAAATTTCCTTGTCCAGCAGGATTTTGTTTCAATGTCAATCAGCGAGGAAGCTTCGAGCTCCGTATCGAAATCTAAAATCTGCGATAATATCTCGGAAAAGACAAAAGTCGAAGACACATTTCAGTCAAAATTGGCAACTATCTCCGAAAACTTGATACTTATTGAGATAATCATCGATACTGTTTCCGAAAATTTCGTTTAAGTAGAACCCATCAAAACTATCCGCGTGTTCAAATGTTTTATGAAAGGCTCATCTTTTCCAAAATGGTCAAGAAATCTTTAAGAGAAATTACTTTTTAGAGAAGGAAAATTACACTTGTCTTGAGTATCATCAATAAATTTAAAACAAATTTTGCTTGATTTTGTATAACTTGGGATAAATATACATGATTGCTGGAAATTTTTTAATTTAACCACAGGTAGCCCCTAGCTATAGATGAAAGATTACAAAAGCGATCGTGTTTTTTACGGAACCGTCGTATTTTAAAACAAAAAAGTGTGTGGGATTGAAAATGATAGCTAACCTCAATATAATCGCACGTGTTTCCTACAGGTGTGACTCTTGGGTTGATTCACAGCCATTTAGGAAGCTTTTACTTCCTACGCTTTTTCTTTCATCAATTTTTTTTCCCGCGTTAGGTTACGAATAGCAACCGCTGGCTTCAACCTCGGGGAAAATATTCGATCGTCTCCCATTTCCTCGTAGATCACGGACGAAAGTCCGCAACCGTTTCGTTCTCTAGATCTTTTCTCGACCCGCTTGTACACTAACAACGAATCAAGGGCCGAAAATCTGGCTGTTAGGAAAGGAACTAAAATTTGTTCACGAAATACTATACGAAGAAATCTTCACAATACCGACTTATCTACGTTTGCTACGCTCAGATGGAAGGGTATTGAATGTTACTGCGATTGAAAGACCATCACCCATACCGAGCGTTGGTAATTTAAATCCTCTCATGGTTTTCGGGACACAAAGGGGGAATAACACATCGAAAAATGATACTCAAAAAGAAGAAGAATTCTCGGCTTAAATTCCACGCGCGTGCTCGCAATGAGTGGAATGGAAAGAAAATAAGATGTTCTCTTTCTTAGTCATAACAACTCGAATTTACCATTTCAAAAAAATTTCTTCTCCATCTAAACAAACTTCATGTAAACCACTTCACAGGTCCCCTTTATGTACGAGCTGGCTCGCCAATACCTCAGTGGGAAGTGCAAAATCTAACATCCTCATATGGTAGTGGAGTGTTTTTACTTCCCTCGTCCCAGTTCTCTTCCGAAGCGCGCCTTTTGGCTCTGGAAATATATGGTCAAACAGCAGGACAAATAAAAGTGTTTGTAAGTATCTTCTAAAATCTATTAAAATGAATAGAATTTTTCCATAACAAAACCAAAGCATCACTCTGGAGAAGACTTGATTTCTGTACTCTCGAGCTGCAAACCTCCATATGGCCCTATCTTGTTTCACAAGGACACGAAAATAAATAGAGGTGTTTTTTCGTCTTGTCGCGAGCCTGGGGCAAGGAAAAAAATACTGAGTCTCCATGAGGATTCGAACCTCAGACCTTCGTTTTCCGCGCTTCGATGCTCTACCACTGAGCCACAGAGACTCTACGGTGAGCGAGGTGTTTTACGAAGTTCATACTGCGAGGATCAGCAATGTTGATAGCGTCATGTTTGTAAAAGAAATAAAGAAAGATGTTTTTATCGTCTTGTCACGATCGTGGGAATTTTTTCGCAGCTGTCTTGTTTAAACAAAACATTGCAGGCTCTTGGGAATAGAATTGAAGGAAACAAGACAAAAAATAATGGTGATTTGATTTTATTCTTTTTTTTTCCTTAGGTTGTGAGACCAGTGTGTAATTCACCAACATCCTTCTACTGTCTAGTTAATCAGTCGTGTATGAGCCAACCGTGTACCTCTCAGTTCATACACCAGTGTGTATCTCCCTCTACCCTCTGCGTATCAAGTGCTTCTTGTACTTCCTCACCCGGCGGAAACTGCTCTCAGTCCTCCAAGTCAACGACACGGCGCGCAAGTCACTTCAGAATCACCGCTGACCTAGGTGTTTTGACAATCACAACAGGCTACAATCTGATAGTTCTTCCAGAGAACCAGACTTTTGACGTTTCTCCCGGGGACATGATCGCTTGGGGACCTGCAACGGACGGGAAAGTTGCTCATAAGCCAGGGGAAAACACAGTATACAATTTCTCAAGCGTCAATGCGAAAACCCTTCAAAATGGAGCGGATATTTATAAAAATCAGTCAACTGAAATTTCTGACTTGGATTACATGATCAATATTGTTGGATCCCAGGCCTCAATATTCGAGCTAGACCACCAATTCAACCAATCTGGAGTGTACTGGGCCCGAGTCACATTTAAGGATGCTCTCGGAAACACTTTAGCACCGATAACTCGACAAATTCTAGCCCAGACTCCCCTCGTTGAAATCAAAATTGTTTATCCATCAGGATTTCCCTTTTATGGAGTTCGAACTAATCGCAATATGACGATGACAGTCGAAATTCCCACAGATTCCAATGTGAATGTTTCGTGGACGCTTCTTAACACGAGCACTTTGTTGAAACGCCAAGAATTGCAAAACGCAGGACAGAGTTCTTTACGAGTTCCGCTCAATATTACATTCTCCAGCTTAGGGACGCACGTTATTCTTGTTGAGGCAGAAAACATGATAAGCTCGGTCAACGCCACCATTTTTGTGAACGTCCAAGACTCCATATCTTCTCTAAATGCTTCAATAATTTCGGCACCAGTCTACCTCGGCGCCCAGTCAAAGTTGATTTCCTTTGCTATTGGAACAAATGTTCGGTATAAATGGAACTTCGGCGATGGTGCGGTGACTTCCTATATTTCTAACACAACTGTTCATCACCGTTTTGCAAGAACTGGAACTATAAATGTTTCTGTTATTGCATATAACCTTGCTTTCAAACGGACAACTTGGTTTCAAGTCCAGGTCCTTCACCCTCTTACTATTTTCGTACCTAAGCAAAGTTTTGTGGGATTGAAATTGAATGCATCATGTTCACTGGTCGGTCCTTTTGAATCAGACCAATACTATTACTGGAATTTCGGAGATGGAGTAACAGAGGAAGGAACCAATAAAACAAAGGTCTTCCACAACTATACCAAAGGTGGAACGTACCTTGTCTCTGTTAAGTTAAGAAATGAGGTGCTTGTCAACGCAAGCTCGGAAATTCTTGTGATAGAACCAGTTTCAGGACTGACCCTTGATAACTTTACTGGAGTTGAGCTGTATGACAATCACACTTTCGTTGCCAACACTACCAAAGGAAATAACTTAACTTACGAGTGGTTTCTGCACAGTAACAATTCCATAACAATCATGATTTGTACAAGCAACTCGATCGAATTCCATTTTAACCAAACAGGTTTCTATACCATCAGTGTAAACGTTTCCAACGCTATATCCTCTGCATTTGCTTCGTTCTCGTTTTCTGTGCAAAGGCGCATAGAAGGACTGGGTATCACCGCATTCCCGAATCCTGCGCCCTCAAACAGTACGATAACTTTTAACTTAACCAAAGGTTCGGGAACTAATGTCAAATATCGGCTAGATTTCGGTGACGGATTCGTTTTACGGGAATTTCCCGAGAGCTTCCTCTTTAACCGGACATTTCTTTCCGGCCAGTGGCAAGTGATTTTTACAGGAGAGAATGCTGTTAATCATGTGATTGTGTTCTATAATGTGACTGTTCAGGATCCTGTTAAAAATATCACAGTCGGCGTACAGCCTGCGGCTTTATTTCATGGTAGAGAGCTTGTGGCAGTTGGGGAAGAGACGCATTTATTTAGCAACGTAACTGAGGGCACGGATGTTTACTTCCTCTGGGATTTCAATGACAGCAGTAGCTCCTATCCACACAAAGGTTCTTTACTTCCCACTGGAGGATTCAACCACACCATTACACACTCATTCCCGAATAAGGGCCCATTCAACGTAACAGTGAAGGCTTATAACGTTATAAGTCGATTATGGTCATGGATTTTCGTGTATGCGCAACAAAGAATCGAAGGATTCGCTTTAACTGTGACCGACCCAGCTTCTCCTGGTGATGAAATCACTTTCCGTTTTTCACAAATCAAAGGAGATAACGTTAGTTATATCATCAACTACGGCGACAATAGTACAAGTCAAGTCGTCACGACTGATAAGGTGCTTAAAACTTACAACAACACCGGGGTGTATAATGTAACGGTTAAAGCAGTTAATCAGATTAGTTCCGACACAGCTGTAAAAACAATAACGATACAGCAAAAGATTCAAGGCTTGGATTTCATTTCCACGATAAATCCAGTAGAAATTGGATCACCCACAGTGATATCGTGGAAAATCGCTGCAGGAAGTGATGTCAAGTACGTGCTAGATTATTCTGATGAGAGCGCTCTTCAAGTTCTGAATGCGAACGTTGTAGGAATGAACGTAACTATTCACCACAATTATACTTCTGCAGGAGAATTTACAGTCAAAATTACTGCGTACAACCTTGTGGGGCCTAATAATACTATACAAGCCAAAGCAGTGGTGGATGAGAGCATAGAAGGTCTTGTAGCGTATGCCCAGAACAGTACTGTAATTATGTACGAAAAAGTTGTAATTTTGACGTCGATTCTAAAGGGAAGTCGAGTAGAGTATGAATACAACTTTGGCGATGGCTCTGCGCTTGTTACTACAAAAAACAACACAGCGCACACGTATAGAAAATCTGGAGCGTTTAATGTTTCAGTCACAGCTCGCAACGGTCTCGGTATGGCTACCGTATATCTAAATTCCACTGTGGAAGTAGGAAAACCACGTGCGCCGTTACAGATCCGGGGACTTAACGTTTCCTGTCAAGCAACCACCCCTGAAAATGCAAGTGAAATACGCGTCACTTTCGAGTACGGATACCTGTTTCAATGCGAGGTTGACTTTGGAGATAATTCAGAACAGAATTACTCAGACTCAAACCTTCCGTCCCCGCTGCTGCACATCTATAGCAGTGTGGGCAGTTTCGAGGTGATCGTGAAATGTCAAAATGAGTTAGGTAGCGACGTAGCTCAAACGATTGCTTATGTCGATGAAGTCATCACTGGACTAAAATTCAAAAGTGGAAATGGTGTAATTCATAAGGAATTTGGTCAGTCGGTTGACGTCGAGTGGATTTGGGCAACGGGAACAAATATCAACCTCAGCGTCGTACTGCATGGCCACGGTCCAATAGAAAGTCACCGAACTAGTAGTACATCAGAGTTTATCCGGCTAGGAAACACCCTATGCCCGAGCCCGGGAAATTACACAATCGATATCACACTGTCAAATTCCGTCACATCTCCAAAAACGCTCACAGCTGTAATTATGTTCACAGAAAGAATATCAGAACTATCTTTGAGCTTTAACCCGGTTGCAAGAACTGGGTATCCTGTGCCGTTTTTTGTCACTGTTTCTTCAGGGCTAGATGTCAAAATTCTTTGGGATTATGGAGATGGAAGGGACAGAGAAAGCCACAATAGAGGCTTTGGAAATCAGAAATTTATCTCCAGTCACTCGTATATGTTGCAAGGGACCTACACAGTCGTTGTTTTCACGTCAAATTACAATTCGGGAGAAAATGCAACGGATAACGTGACCATTATGGATCCTGTACAAGGGTTTTCGTTCCATCAAAACAACACCTTGATTTGGCCTTCAAGGAAAGTCGACTTCCGATTTGTTCGAAACTCCTCCTCGTTTGACCTACTTGGCGCAAAATACGAAATCGATTTCGGAAACGGAAAAGTCTCCAGAGAACGAACTATCGATCCCAAAGAGACAAATTTTACTTACAGTTTCTCCTACCCAGAGCCGGGTTGTTACCAAGCTAAACTGATCATATGGAACTTAGTAAGTCGTGTCGAGTTAACAGCACCTGTTAAAATCATGGAGCATATCACCAACGCTTCACTGAGAGCCATGAATTCTGAATACTCTGCTCATCCGGGAGCTGCGGGCGGAGGCCCGACGGGAAACACGTTCCCATTTGAATACCCAGTGTCCTTCAGTATCACTCAGGATACGGGAACTTGCTTAAAGTATGATTGGAACTATGGGGTTTATGATGAATTACGAGAAGTCGCAAAAGCAGTTACAACGCATCGTTACCCTTTGCCCGGAACCTACAATGTTACGGCTAAAGTTTACAACAGCCTTGGGACTAAGTACTTGCACAGGACAATTACGTTACAGCATTCTGTGATAGGATTGTATTTAGTTGTCAGTGGGCCAGGAAAGCCTGGGAGCAACATCACTTTCGTAGTATTCTGCGCGAGCTTGGGAACAGATTCGAAATTCGTTTTCAACGCAGGCAATGGGAGTCAAAACGTCACTCTTTATCGCAAGGGATTCACTAATAACACCCAGTTAAAGGCGGAAGGACTTATTGACCCACATATAATACTTCCATTTAATCCATCGCTTTATTATGCAAGAGTTGTTAACCATGTTTACTTAGATGAAGGACAATTTAACGCGCAAGTGTGGGCCTGGAACGAGGCCTCTAACCAAAGAGCTGGGGCTTCAGTTCTAGTGGCCAACGAAAATGTCCCTATTCCTATCGTTAAAGTGATTGGAGGAACAAACAGCCCAACGAATGATGCTGCACTGAGCTATGGAAGGCAGTTTACACTGACCTCGCAAGTGACAATTCAAAGCGAAAAACTGTTCGTCGCGGCTTTTAGTTGGGTTGTTTACAAAGCAGACACATCATCGCCTCATCTACAGCTCCCCCCTGAGTCAGGAAGAGAAGTGGGGTAAGTTGTAGTCTTGGGTCGTCCATTTGTTGACGTTAATAACCATAAAAAATGGAAGCAGCGTGTTACAATTTTTATTTTTTTATTTTTATTACAAGTTTATTTCATAAGAAGCCGCGTGAACTTTTGCTGATTCCTGAGGGAAAAAAAGTTATCGAACAATTTTTTTGAAACTTTCCGTCAATGTTCCCAAATATTTTTGTGTCGAAAAATACAACAACAAAGATAGGTCACCGTTCATGTTTAAAAGATATGATGGGCCAAACTTACCCCATATGTGTCTGTACTGGCACTAATCACGCACGTCATTCCATCACTTTACGGTACATTTTGCGATATCTGAAAGCAAGGGCTTTTAAAGCAAAACTTGAAAAAAAACCTGATGAGTAGAAAGTCTCTAGCTTATGGAAAAATTTGACTCATAATTTGCTGAAAAATAGCGCAATTTCAAACGACATAGACTTAAAACCCTTCTTCCATGCTTCGTTGCCTTCAATAAACGAACGAAAGTCATCGTAACACTGAGACATTTTATACTAAAATATACTAAAATATTCAGCGCCATAATATTATCGATGATATTATACATTCAGCTTCGGATAGTAAGATGCATTTTTTCATTCGTTTTTCACAGTCTGCCTCCAGACGTCTTGACAAATCAGTCCTCATTGGTTATTCCCGCTTTTGGCCTGCTCCCTGGCGAATATATCTTTCGACTCAAGGTGACAATAATTGATCCAGAGATCGATAACGCTGACTTCACCTTCATCAAAATTGCTGGAGCTAATATCGAGGCTAGCATTGCCGGTGGGCATTTGAGATCACATGATTGGGGACAAAGACTCTTATTGGATGCGTCCGAGTCACATGATCCACTGTCCCAAGGAAACGAAAATTTGATTTTTGTTTGGTTTTGCAAAATTACCAAAACCATTGCTGGTATCAAAAATTCTGGACTTGGTTGTTTTGGCAATGGGGATGGCCAGGTTGAATACACGGGGATAACATTTCCTGTTGAAGCAAAGCAGCTTTTTGAATCAACAACTTACGACTTCACAGTAAATGTGAGTTCTGTAAAGACCGGTCGCTGGTCAACAGCAAACCAGCTGGTGATAGTGTTAACGGGGAATCCCCCTGACATCAAAATGCGGTAAGAGAGAGATGTTTTTAATTTCCAATCTGTTTTCATTTTTTGCATCGTTAGCCAAACTAGCTACTCTTTGGGTTAATCTTTCCATACTAGAAATTTTCTTCCGCATTCAACTTATTTTGTGGTTTTTTTCGTGTTCAAAATAATCTTTCGTATCTCAAGTTTCTTAATTCTTATCTTACTGTCGGTTTTAGTTGTGTTTCCAATTGTGGGAAGTACTTAGATCCTTCCAGAAGACTTCATCTCAGCACAGAATGTTTGGATTGTGTCAGGGACCAACCTCTAACCTACAGCTGGTCTGTAATGAACGGAAATGCATCCGCGCCATTTGCGGTTTGGCCAGAGCGAGCTCTCACTCCTCTCAACTCTCCAGAAGCTCTTATTCTTGCAGGGACATTTAACAACAACAGTACATACAGAATCAAAGTGACCGTGAGTCGGCCAAACTCAGGTGATTGTTTTCATTACACTAATAATCATTAACTGATCATCTAAGATGAATATTAATTAATTATCAATTACCATTATCTAGTCGAGAAGTGCACTACCAGTCATTCAGAAGTCAGTATACTGCGTGCTTTTATTAAGTAGAACAAATTTAGGGCGGACGCTTGTTCAGGCCAACAATGCAATACAGTAATAAACTAAATTGTAAAAACTTTACGAACCGATTAAAATTTGCACAATAATAACTTAGGATTGAAATCTATGATGCTCTATTAATTTGAAGCTTTTGCATAGGGGAGAAAAAGCGGCTTGTAACAAAGGTGCATATTTGAAAAGAACCGTGTAACAGAGTGTTTGCCATAGAGGCATAGCTAGGATTTCACACAGTTGACAGTTTCGAATTCTCGTGTGTCATAACTGACGTAGCTGATACTACTACCTCCTTGTAAATCAGCAAGCTAATAGTTAGCGGTGAGAGAGATTGGCATTAGTTTAAAGGACAATATCGGCTGTTAATCGTATATTGTAATTGTTTGCGTTAGAGTACATTTCAAAGTGTATTTATTTATTATACTCCTCCTTGAATTATCTCATTTACTAATCCAGCGGTCATCTTTACACAAGAGAAAAAAAAACTCCCTTGTTTAAATTCCTTGCCTGTTCTTAATTTCACACGTTTTTCTTCATGCTTTCTTAATAGCAAGCCAAGGCATCGCGGAATATATCATACTCACAAACACCCCACCACAAGGAGGTACATGTGACGTCACACCCCGGGCAGGCAGGGAACTGGATACGAGATTTCATTTCTCGTGCAGGGACTGGCAGGATGAGCATCAACCACTGACTTATGAGATGTTTATCACACACCCGGCTGACGGAAAGGTACCAGGTTCCCCTCGGAATGGTGAACTGGTCTTCTTTGGTCCTTCATTACAGGGCCAAGAAGTGCTACTTCCGGTTGGCAAAGAAGAAGCTCGCTATTTCATTAGTGTTGTCGTGTTGATAAAAGACGCCTTCGGAGAATTTTCGAAAATAACGCTGCCAGTTCAGGTATTACTTTCGTTTTGGAGAAAAGCAATTAAATTATCATCCGAAGTGAAACGAAGAGTTCCCTAATGTATCATGAAGATGTCAAATTTGAGTTGTTTTTCCTTGCTCGTTTATAATTTTTCAGGTTAAGCCGAGAAATGTGACTCAAAAGGAAATTACAGATAAAACCCTCAAGGAAGATAATCAGCTAGAAAAGGAAATTGGTCGCGGAGCACTGCAAGAAGTTGTACAAATCATACACGTCATTAGCGACATACTCAACAGTCATGATGGCGACGATGTGTTTGAGGAGGAGATCAAGAAAGAGGTATGTTTCAGTTTGAAAATCACTGTAACATTTTCACGAAAGAAAGAAATGAGCAAACAGTGCACTGTTTAGAGATTACTGATCAGAGAACTGGTCTCAAAATTTCGAAACCTTCCGAGAACAAGAGTTACGATGAAGTTTAAACGAGTGTTTAATGAAAAAGAATACGACGACAAGTAACCGCGAAATGCTACCGCTGAACCATAGGAACGTCTTGTTTAGGTGTTTACATTTAACGCCGCGTGAGATAGGGAATGGCAGCACACGTTTATAAAACGACCGAACTTCTTCCTACCTGCAACGACATTGATTATTCAGATTTCTTTAACTGGGGTTCTCGAGCGGTATCTCATTGACACTCTTGATCGGAAAATTAAGGAGCACTATGAGAGAAATCCAAGACTCTGGCCGAAAACGCTACGCCTTGACGGCAGAATATTACTCCGATAACATAGACCTTTATTAATTACGCGCTCTGCATATGAAAAGAGGAGGAACGTAAAAATTTGAAATTCAGATAACGGAGTAAAAATTTCTTTACTTACTAAAAATCTGGCATACGGTGAAATTGAAGGTTAGCCGTCTTAAAATTATTGGTTGATCACTTTGTCGTCTCTTTTTAATAGGTTCGGTCGGCGATGGTCGGGTACCTGGCCGAGATTCGTCCTCAAACCTTAAATGATGTATCAATAGTGTCGAGGTCTTTGAACTCCGCAACGGCTGTTCCTTCTGAGACTGAAGTAGAGGCGCAGGTAAGAAACCACATTTGTATAACTGACAGATTGGGATCAAAAAGTTTTTAGCTGCTTGATCGAGTCTGCTTCACTTCTTGCAATCTAGCGTCTCTACTAAGAGATCATCGGATCTCGAATGGTTAGGACTTCGGTTCCACACTCCCATGTTGTAAAAAGTGGGTTGCACACAAGCGTGGTCTTGTCTGAACAATGCATGTGTACGTTGTGATAGGACCGCTTCGTCGTTTTGGCTAGTGGCTCCTTAATGTTATTATTCATAAACGTGCAAAATTAAAACTAAGTTTCGTACGGTATGACTTAAGAAACTTCCAGGCCCTACAAGGTTAAAATTTTTCCATAGCCGCCACCTCCTTTGCTTTATGTCAGATTTATTCAAACCAATCAGGAAGCTAACAAATTTTCATCATAACAAACGTTCATCATAACATTTTTGTATATCAATAATGGTAATAGGACTGAGTGGAGTCCAATTCGGACTGTAACCATACGAGTAATTCACAAAATCTAGCATGACTCCTATACTGTTCTATTAGTGCTCAAGTCGGGCTAATAATGTAATTGTTATGCTCAGGTTCAAGCAACGAAGCAGCATACTAAAATGGTGGCCTTGCTGACAAAAGAGTCCCAAGCAGAGGAGGACGGGGGTATCATCGAAAACATCGCTGGTGAAATACTCGAAGGACTGTCTAATACATTACTGGCTTCTACCAAAAGTAGTGCTGAAAGTTTGAGTGAAACGACCAAAAACGTCACAGAGGTTAACGTTCTGTATTTGTTTTATTTCTATGCGACAATGTTCCAAGGGTTTCAGTAGAATGATGCCACGTCAAAATAGGTACAATATCGAAATAGATGTAACACTAAAACAAATCGTACGAGCGTCTCGCTGATCCTGAGGTTGGTCACGTGCGCGATCACTTGAACTCCTTTTTGTATTTTTCCTCAGTTTGATTGGCAGTCGAGATTATGATGGTTTTATTTCAAAACACTGTTTTCTAGGTTACTTGTAGAAAGTTTTTCGACCGAGAGTTAGTTTGAAACTAAATCATCGTACACGTAACGGCCGATTAGACCACGCAAAATGCCAGAGAAAGCCACTGAGAATTTAAATGAAATAGAAGAAACCAAGCGCGAAAATATACAAATGACCGAGTTTCAATTCCTTTGTTCTTTAATCTACTTAGTCGAGGGTGTAGCAGAAGTCTCCTAGGCCAGTCATAAAGTTTAATGAAGAATAACCAACCTAATCAGTAATTTTTTTAGACACTCAATTCAAATTGCCTGGCAGGAAATCAATCTCATCCCTGGTCATGATTTCCGCTCTACAGTGTAAGAAATGGAATTGTGTATTTTTTTATTCCAGGAAGTCACATTCAAAGTCCTTCAGCTTGTGGATGACGTGTCAGACGCAGTGCTTCGCCCCATGACACTCAGCCAGAAACCGCTGGTCATAAATACCAGGAGCGTGGCTGTTGGGTTGTCTAAACGAAAGCCTGATAACCTAGCCGGGATCGCATTGAATGCGGGAGGGGAGAGTCAGTTCGTACTACCTCACAAAGTCAGCTTGGTTAATGAAACAACCAATTCGTACGTCACAACCACGGTGAGTGTTAGGATTTGGGGTCTTTCTTTTCTGTGTTGTTGTGGTTTTTAAATTGTGTTTTTCATTGTCTCGATTAAACTTCATGAAACGCCAATAATAATTTTTTGACCTTACTTAGGTGACTGAGTTATCTGCCAATCCATTCCAAAGTTCCGGTAATTTCACGTTGGTCAAATCGAATCCTTTATCTTTGGTGCTAAAAGGGAGTGACGGAGAGGCTATCCCTGTTGAAGGTCTGACATCACCAATCGATATATTACTGCCTCGAAAGGAATCTTTGCAGGTACCTATATCCCACTGAATGATAAAAAGTTGTTACCTGTTCGAATCTAATACTTCATTCGTGAGAAAAAGGACGAATGTTGAGTTGAAGTACTGTTGGCTTGTGAGAAAGCCCTCGTTGTTAATGCTGCGGCAGGAGCATTTCTTTGCTTGTGGGAGATTATGAAGCCTCGCTCTGTTGTTTGTCCCGCAACTTCATGGTGAAAGCGTTAAAAAAAAAAAAAAAAAAACGCGAGGCGGCGAGAGATCTGCAAGGAGAGTAGCACTGATTATTTGTGCCAGACCCCCCTGCAAACCTCTCCTCGACTTGTCTCAAATCCTCTCGCAGGCTGAGAAACACGCGTCTTGCAGCGTTGATGATGAGGCTCGCATGTTTAGGCACTTTCCTAACTTTTCTCGCCATAGGTTGCACTGAACATCTCACAAACTCCTTCTTCCGACGGATCAATGACGTTTCACAAAGTTTCCGTTCCTAACAACGACAGCGTCATTATAGCTAAAGTTCTCCCACAAGACAAGAGGTCAAAATTTACTCTTTACATTCGCTACAACGAACAGCCTTCACTAACTAACTATGACTTCAAAACAAGTCTGCCATTCGAGGATTCTACGTTGGATAACTACACGATGTTTGTGTTACAAGAGCAGATGAAAGGAAAAGGGGATTACTACATTGGGGTGTTACCCATTGCGTATGACAGAGAAGCGGTAAAGACAGTAGTAAATTATACTTTTGACGTGATCTGTGCAGCTTGCTATTTCTGGGATGAGGAGGTCAAGGAATGGAGCACTAAAGGATGTCAGGTGAGGAGTGTTTCATTTTAGCAGAAATACTTTTAATGACGACTTAAAGTATCCACGATTATGCTACCGTCATTTTTTCAATTTGGTGTCGTATAGTATGCTATCTATGGTAACCTCCGAAAACACAAAAAACATTCGATCGCAAAAAAGTGAACGGGAAGATTTAGCATTTAGACTTCGTATTAAATACTCTTTATTTACTTTTTTCTTTATTTTTTTCTTTCTTTTTACCGATAATAAGTCACCCAAAACTTTGAATTAATTTAAAAGTGCAAATGGAATTTTTAGGCCAGTAAACTGACCATTAGCAGCAAATTTGTGTGCAATGTAAAATGTAGAGTGATCTTGACGGGCCTAAAGTCACTCATACACTACAAAACATTTTCAGCTAGTAAAACTTTGACAAAATTGCTTTTTAACAGCAATATAAAGCTATTCTCTGACCCGAATCTCAGATTTGCCATTGAATATTTAAAGATTAAATAAATGTTCCTTCTAGGTCAGCAACAAAACCAACCGAGATCTAACATCATACTGTCAGTGTTCACACTTGACATGGTTCGGTGCAGATCTGTTTATTCCACCAAATAAGCTGGACATTAAAGACTCTTTCAAGAAGCTCGCCAATATTCATAAGCATCCTGCACTGCTGGCAACCTTCTGCACAATCATTTGTCTGTATGTAGTGGGGCTCGTGTGGGCGAGGAGAAAAGACAGGCGAGATGTCGACAAGGTTTGTGTCATAAGATAATTTTTATCTGAGTTTTGAATTTATCCAGGTTTTCTTTGGTTTTGCTTTTCTTCGCCTAGTGATTTGCCTAGTAAAATTCTTCTCAACCTTTCAGATGCAAAACTAAAAGTTATAACTGAATGATGCTTAGAGTCAGCAGAACCAACGTATCCTGCCTCACAATTAATGTAATTATTGTTTAAAAGTTATTGATACAAATCTACCAGCGTCCTATCTCAAATGCTGCAATCTGACTGGTTACGAGAATCGCTAAGTAGTCTGATGGTGTGCAGCTGCAGATAAAGACAAACAAAAGAACGTGAGGTTTTCTTGTTTTGTTTTGAGCGACCAGTAAATTTATACGTAAAAAAATTAACTCATTCGCTCTCTAATTCTATGCTTGAAAGTTGATTAGTGGCTTGCCCTCATCAACTATCACGCGATAGAAATCTCGAGATCATAATTTAAGTGTACATTCAATCAAGAAGGTGGCTCAGGGCCCCTTAATTCTGCTACGGAATGATCATGGTCTCTTAACCACACTTCTTTTTAAATGTCTTTTCTTCTTTAGGTTGGTCTCGTACCAGTCCTCGATAACAATCCAGCGGACAGATATCGCTATGAAGTCACAGTCCACACAGCACGTGGCAAGGACACAGGGACCACAGCAAACGTCTCCATTCTTGTTGCAGGTGAGGACGGACAGAGCGCGGTGCATATGCTGAAGAGCACATCCAGGTCGTGTTTATACCCAGGCGGAGTGGACTCCTTCCTTATCACTACGCCTGAATGTCTGGGAAGTCTGACATATATCCGTATATGGCACGATAACACGGGCAAGAGTCCCTCCTGGCTACTGTCACAAGTTGTCATACGGGATATTGACACGGAAGAAAAGTTCTTTTTTCTGTGCAACCAATGGTTGGCGTGTGACCAAGGTGATGGACAAGTTGATAGGCTGCTTCCTGTGGCGGGAAAAGACGAATTGCGTGATTTTATGCACCTTTTCAAAGCAAAGACGAGTCGTGACTTTTCCGACGGACATTTGTGGTTTTCTATCGCTTTTCGACCTGTACGGAGTCGTTTCACGTGCGTGCAGCGTGTCTCATGTTGCTTGTCTTTGTTGCTGTGCTCGATGTTGGTAAACGTAATGTGGTATCGAACACCGATGAAACAACAAAACAGCGTCATCATAGACCTGGGGTTCTTTGAATTCACTTGGCATGAGATTCTTATCGGCATTCAGTCCAGTTTAATTGTCTTCCCAATAAACTTGCTGATAGTTCAGTTGTTCCGGAATAGAGGGGTCAGTCCTAAGACCAAGAAAAAATACGTTGAGAGAACTCGCACAGAATTCAGTCCTCCAACACAAAACCCTCGTAAACAGACTGCGGTATCGCTTAGCGACATTACGCCCACAGCTCCTCAGATGGTGTCAGAGGATAGACGACAAAGGAATGTGCAGTTGAAGAACTTAACCAGCATTCGTTCACCAGTGACGGTGCGCCAGGACTCATGGGATGACGAATTGTTTTGTACGTTACTGGAGACCCAGATAAGTTACTCAAAGAAGGAGATGCAAAACAAGGGAGAGAAAGCTAAGAAAGAAAAAATGCCAATTAAAAATGATCATGAGGGAGAGGTACCAGACTATTTGTCCTCGGATATTTATTACTACTTGTATAAAGACGAGGCAATCAATTACAACAGAGGTAAGATATTACTTAAAACTAATTTATCCTTTCATTGACATTCAATCTTGTCTCCTTCCCTTTCCCGGCCATAACGCCTTCCGTGTGTCTCCTCTCTAGAAAAGCTTGTAGAGAATATACATATGTTTCTTCAAATCAATGTTTTCTTGGAGACCTTTATTGTAGAAGCTACAGGAAATTTCTTTCATTCTTTTCAAAGTTCGCCCTGAGTCTATCGGCAGTAACGAGTCCGTAAACACAACTACTGCGCTAGTGCCTCTGGAAAAACCCAAGAAAAAGAGAAAGCTGAAAATGAAATGTCTCTTTCCATGGTGGTTTGTTTACATTGGTTGGTTTTTGTGCCTATCCACGGCAACTGTGGCAGGATTTTTTACGCTTTTGTACGGGCTAAACTTCGACAACAAACAGCAAGCAGAATGGCTTATTTCTATGTTTGTGTCGATGGCACAAGACGTGTTGGTCAGTCAACCAATCAAAGTGATATTAATGGCAGTTTTATTCGCTTTACTCCTGAAGAAGCCACAAGATGAAGACGATGACGTCATCAACGCCGAGTTGGCGCGCGACGAGGAATGGCTCGAGCAAAATCTCCCGCATGTGCAAACGGGTAACGCGAAGGTCGCTGACACACAATGCCACCGCCCACCAGATAAGGTGTTTGTCGTTGTACAAGTCCTGAGTAGACAAGGACATCACAGTTTCGGTTCTTACGTTTCTGTGTTTGTTTTGAATTGTTACGTTTTTCGTTTATGTAACGTGTTTTTCGCTGCCTTTTGATTCTTTTTTGGAATTTTTGTTCTACAATCCACAAAATCCTCGCAGATTAGACATTTTTCAAACAACAGCTAAGCTCAGTCTTTCATTAATTAGGAATTGCTAACCTTCAGCTCATTTTTTCATCGGTCGAGTTCTGCCCCATTTACCCCGAAAATTCAACTTTGTGACTATTCACTGCTGCTCTTGTGATTGAAAATTCAAGTGCTGTATACGACGTTGGTAGTTAATAAATGGCTGGCGTGTGAAGTCTTTTCATAATTTTAAACACAAAGGTTTCATACGCGAAAGTTCTCGTGCACGACATGTCGCATTAAAGAATATCTGGCGCCTCAAGATTTGGAAGCTATCTCCCCAGTTGGTGTGCGTACCTTCGCTTTCAGTGCATAAGTGTTTAAACTCTGGTACGCATTTAATTATCCAGGCTTGAGATGAAAATCATCTTTGAGTCATCTTGTATAAAATCGTACATTTAGAATTATGTTTGATTCAATTTTATCTTAATGCTTAGCAAAGTTGAAATTAATGAGGCACTCATCCTGACAGATGTGCGTATTGTTTACTCTGAAAAAAATTTGTCCCTTGGTAATTCTGATTTCAGTTTTCATTTGTTTTTCCAGGTACTGCTAAACGTTGCACGAGTCCGTTTGTTTAAAGAGCGGAAGATGCACTCTGTCATACGGGAAATAGTATTTTACTTCCTGTTTGTCTGGGTGGTACTTTTGATAGCCTACGCCCACAGAGACCCGTATGCACACCACATGACACAAAACATGGAAAATCTTTTCGTTGGTAACTACGATTCTCTCGGTTATCGCGATGAAGACAAAATCGACGTCAAAAGGAGCACCGCTTCACAGAACAACGACATCAAACTTTACGAGGTTAGTACATGTTACACAGAGAATTTTTTGTCTTTGAAAAGATTGTGAGTTACAACATGATGTTTATGAGAATGGCAAACGGCAAATATCAGCTATGATTTTACCTTCTTTTCCTCTGATCGTTCAATTAACCTTGAAGGAAAAAAATCCAAAACATTTCTTGTTCACAACGTGAGTGAAATCTTCGTTTTGGCGCACAAACGGCAGAACTGAGAGGACAAGAAAATAATATTTTTTTTCTCATTTTGTCGCTAACGTTAGGATTTTATCCATCGACGGATTTAACCCATGCCAGGCCATTGGTAGGCACTACTACTTCTATTGTTGATTGGGCATCACTAAACAATTAAGCCACATGTTTGCAGCGTGGAAAATTTTTAGATAGTTTTCGTACCGCGGAAACGGATTATACAATTAATCAGTACTTCCTTTGAAAAATTATTGATCTTTTGATTGCGGTAAAGGACCAGTGTCAAAATCAGGGGTTTGATTTAAGTTTAATTATAACTTGCCGCAGGGGAGAAAAAGTTTACAACAATTCTCATTTTCCCTTACGTTAACTACTTTTCATAGGTTTCTAATGTGAACGACTTTTGGG
Organism: Pocillopora verrucosa; assembly: GCF_036669915.1. Classification (NCBI taxonomy): domain Eukaryota; kingdom Metazoa; phylum Cnidaria; class Anthozoa; order Scleractinia; family Pocilloporidae; genus Pocillopora; species Pocillopora verrucosa. The sequence goes on from NC_089321.1 coordinate 6,633,844, forward strand.
AATGGGTTGAACAGACACTCGTCCCAGGTCTCTATAACAATGGCTGGTACAACGGCAAGTCTGGACGGGCAGGCTTTTTGAATGACAAGATGTCATTTGTAGTCGGCGTTGCCCGGATGAGACAGCTGCGTGTTAAAAGCGGTAAGGAAACGAAGGCGTTTGCGTCGTCAACAGGGAGCTAGTGAAGAGATACCGTATTGAACCTAAAGTTTGCGAGAGTTGCATTTTCGATTCTTTCGGTTTTTGGTTTGTTTTTTTGTTTTTTTTTTTTGCAGGAATAAATTTTTCCGTTCTGAGGTGACTGAAATCTCAGTAAGAAACTGATATTTTTGCAATTTTAGGTTGAAGTTGTAGAGAATTTACAAGGAAAGAAACGTAAACGAAGTTGTCGAGATATACAGAGAGGAGTTACTAGTTGTTTCGGTACTTAATTCATTAATGGATATTTTGAACGGGTCTGAAAGCGAATAGTACGAGCTACTAATACTTCATTAGCGCGAAAAGTTCTTTGTTTGACTAAAGGCAATCAAAAAGTCTCCAAAACCAGTGTTAAGCAATCAGCCCTACCTTGTTGGCCAATCGGATGTGACTCCGTAACAAATTATCAAGGGAATTTTTGTCATTTAGTAACAAAGGGCTAACGCTCGAAACGTCACCTTTATAATGTCTTTCCGGTGGCCAATTTACACAATCAACTCTATTGATAAAACCAAATTATATATTGAAATACCCCCAACCAAATCAGTACCACAGTTTCTTTAGAAACCTTCCTCCTACCTTTATCCATTTATCTACTAAGGAACTGTCTCATTGGTTTTGAAACAGTTCTCAGTTTTAGCGAGTTTCACTCCGATCGAATAATTGGTTTTGCAACTTTGCGGTCGTTTGATCCTACGTCTCCTGTCTTTCCCGCTCAAGTTTTCTTCCTATCTGATACCTGAGTTGACAGTTAACCACAGTAATGCTACTCAAAGCAGCCAAAATTGCAGAATAGGAAGGGAAAAAAAGCATTGAGCTTTTATAATTTGTTTTTTTATCATTTTTAGGAACATGTAAAGTTGCAAGTGCTTTTAATGTTCACATGCCGGATGCCTGTGATGATAAGTATTCCTGGGACTCCGAGGATCGGACCCCTCAATACGCGACCGGTTGGAAACTGACCAATCAAAATACTTCTTCCTATCCAGAGTACAGCGCATGGCGCTACAGGGGTACAACTGAACTGAAATCCCGACCTTTCCTGGGTCATCTTGCACTTTATCGCGGAGGGGGATATAAAGCAGACTTTGGGTCAACAATAGATGGCGCTGGAACTGTAATAAGTGACTTGAAATCAAACAACTGGGTCGACAAATACACGCGCGCTGTATTTGTCGAGTTCACTGTTTACAATGGATACAGCAATCTCTACTGCGTGGCGAACTTGCTGCTGGAGTTCACGGCTGCTGGTGGTGTAGTTCCCTTTATTCAGTTGTTATCAACACGTATAGACCGCTACGTTGGAAATTTTCTTCTCTTTGTCTTGATATGTGAAGTTTCTTTCGTTGTCTTCACCATTATCTTCACCTACCGCGAGTTCAAAAGACTTCTAAAGACGGATTTGAAAGAATACCTCACTGCGTTCTGGACCTGGATCGAGATAGCTCTGTTAAGTCTATCCTGGACAAGTATCGCTCTGTACTTCATCAGATTCGCGCTGGACAAGTTCACCAAAAAGACTTTTCGAGAGAACCCCAATGAATTCGTCAACTTCCACCATCTTGCTCTCGTCGATCAGTTATTTGGTTACGTTTATGCGTTTGTTGTGTTCATGATATCTGTGAAGTTTCTTCGACTTTTCAGGTTTAACCGCCGTATGTCACTTCTCGGATCCACTCTCAAGTGCGCAGCGAAGGAGCTCCTTCACTTTGGAATCATCTTTGGACTGGTTTTTGTCGGATTTTCTCACCTGTGTTACTTGGTATTTTCGCACGAGCTGTACAAATTTCACACTTTTGTCACCACGGTGGAGACCCTTATCAGTGTTATGCTCGGAAAGTTTAGTTACGTCACTCTGGAAAAAGCCAACAGGGTGCTGGGCCCGATGATGTTCTTCTTCTACAGTATAGGCGTGGTCTTCATTCTTGTGAACATGTTCCTGTCAATTATCGTGGAGAATTTCAAGAGAGTGAAACGTAACAACGACCTTCAGTCTAACGAGTACGAGATCGTGGACTTCATGACGGAACATTTTATGAACTGGTTAGGTCTTACGTCAAGATCGATTTTCAAAAATCGAGTATTCTCTGAGAGGCATCTACAGAAGCCTTTGTACAAGAAGAGAAAGAAAATAGATAAAGCAGCAGAGTTGAAAGACAAAGTCGATCGACTGGTCTCGCTCATTCAAAGGGTTCACTTTGATAACAATGATGACGACTTCCTCAGAAACGATGGAGAAGTGACTTATCAAATTCCTGATATCAAACTCGAAACTTATTCTTAAGCTCAACACTTAAGACCGATTAGTACACAGAGTAATATTGACCAAAACGATGAAATTAAACTTCTTGTCATTTACTAGCGGCAATAAACCAATAATTGGTGGAAAATTCCCTAAAGGGGACCAAAGTTTTCTTATGGATATATTCAGACTAATGTATTATTTAGCAGCCGAAATGACAATCTGTAACCAGATTTTGAGGTTAATTTGAGGGGTGCAATCAAATAACCTTTGTAAATGATAAAGAAACTACTTTTGAGAATAAAGTTCATTTTAAGGGTTTTTCAAGAGATAAATTTACGAGAATTTGTGTTGCAAAATGATTGCAAAGCAATCTGGAAGAGGATTGTGTTTCGCACAAATGGAAAGCTCTTTCCTGAAACCTGCCTCAGATATTATTTAACAAAAGCAGCAATAAACGATTGGGAATTACAGTATCATGGAGGAGATTGCAGGGCTGTGTTAGAACGAAGGTAAACGCGTAGGAGAAAAGTTTGTGCTTTTATTGATTCCAAGCGCTCTCGTCCAATCCCTCTTCACAAGAGATCTAGTGTGACCAAACGGGTTGCATTAGTTAGTTTTTTTTGCGCTACTCCTACGATATTGCTTCATATTTTCAATAATGAAACGTCTGACATTCCAATTGTTTTCTGACTCAAATCAACTTCTTCTGTTTCGACCCGCAAGCGGCGAATGCAGTTTCCCTCCGTCAGCAAAGTTCAGTTGACTTGATCCCTGCTTAAGATTTCGCTTGAATTCATCCTGCAAAGGCCTTGGAAATTTTACGTCTAGGAATTGATATTTTTGGAAATTTTAACAAACGCAAGATTAAGAATATCAAATCAGTTCTTGGGTAATAGCAGCGCTTTTATCTCAGTTGTCTTGTTCTCAGTTGTGTCGACGTTATCTAAGATTCAATGAATAATCCCTTTAACCCCTGAGGCTGACCAACACTTGATTTCTCACTAAGGTATTATCGCTGAATGAAATGTTGGGCTCGTGAGAAGAGATGATCGCAAAACCTTGCAATTTCTTGACTTTTAACCATACTATATTTGTAAATGCCATAGGAAAAGTACAAAGACTACTATGGAGAATGTACATGCTGATCTTTCAAGCGGGGGGGGGGGGGAGGTTAAGCATTTCAGCCACACGAGAGTCAACTTGCTCCAAATGTAAATGATCAATCAATTTTAATTTGCACAACTATCACCCACATTTGCATCATTGATCATGCCCCAACAACTATACATCCTTAAGTTCTGTTCGTACAATAGAGGATACACTTTCATGAGCTTTAAAATTCTGATATGCTTATAATTTAAATTCCAAAAATCAGGGTATTCAAATAGTAATTTCAAATTTTCTTAAAAATTGCTTTGCTAATTTATGAAAGTTTCTGAAAACAAATGTTGTTTCCAATAAAGATGCAAAATTTGACGGTGAGTAACAAGTCTTACAAAAGACAGAACGAGTTTATTCAAAAAAGGATAGGAACACAGAAAATCATCAGATATCTTGGAGTAATTAATCGGTACTATTGTAAGATGATCACTCACACATTTCAAATAATTACTATTTGCGAGATCATGTTGCTAAGTTATTGAAAATATTTGCTCGACATTTTCTATACGAAAAGATTTATAAACGTTTAAATACTATTTATAATGCACTAGTATGAAATAATTATGAATACGAAAGTTATAAAGATTGAGAATTGATTATCGATTAATTATCATCTATGGATTGTACGATTGATAAGTATGTAATTTTCTTTATCTTGCTTCAATATCCAACAATTAACTAACCATGCCTCGGTCAAATCAAACTGAGATTTGGTTTGCGATGTCAAAATAGAAACAATCGTTTCACTAATGGTAACTACAAACGAACAATTTCCTGAGTAAGAACGAAGTGAGAAGTTCCCAAGAACCATGCAAAGACTATAACAAATCGGATTATAAATCGTTAGATGAAATAACTTAATTCGAATGCTTCAAGTAGCCCGCCACATGGATCGACTCTTAAATGTTCTAAAAAACTGCTCAATTCTCCAACGGACTCAGACAAAGTTACACGAGGAGATTGCGGGAAAAAGTTGATCTTCTGCGCAAGCTATGTATGATCAAGGTGAGTTTTGTTTGTGTGTTTGTTTTCATTTCAAAAGTTTACTATGTTTCTGTGCGTCATATTTAATGCCACTGGGGTCTACCTCGTCTCCTGTACCTTTTCCGCCAATTAGTGCTGAGAATGAATTGACCAGACAGTAGCAAATTAGATTCCAACTTGTCACGTGATGATAATCTTCTCCCCTCGTTGACGCTGGAACTGCTCCGCCAAGTTCTCAAATCTCTTCATTCCCTGGACGGCCAATGCAGCAGCTTTAAACTTCTTCTTAGCGGCGGGATTCTGACCAAGATACTCCCTACTTAGAGAGACGTCCGCAGGGCCTCCCACCCATTGGTGAGCTAACACTTCCTCAGCGCTGTAACGCTTGTTATGATTCACGACAAGGAGCTTGGAAATTAAGTCTTTAGCTTCGCTGGAGACGTTATCCCAGTAGGGTGAGAGGAATTCGTAGTCCCCGTCCATGATCAGATCGAATAGTTCATCCTGGTCTTTCTTGGCGCTGCGGAATGGCGGGAACCCACAGAGCATGATGTAGGTGATGACACCCGCGGCCCACATGTCTACCTTGAGCCCGTATCCAGTCTCTTCAAGGATTTCGGGTGCTACATATGTGGGAGTGCCACAAACTGTGAAGATCGGTGCTTTGACGACCATTGCTAACCCGAAATCAGCCAGCTTAAGAATTACTTGACCACTGGGCTTTTTGTGGACCTAAGACAAGGTTAAGATTACATGTTAGGAGATATCACTTCCAAGAGATTTCTTTTCCCCCCATTTCCACCCTACTCTAGTCTCTTTTAAGATGTCACGCAATGTTCTACCAAGAAGGGTAGCGTTACGCAACATCCCAAAGAACGGCTGCGAAGGTGTCTATTCCTTTCCATGACTAATGGAAAACATCACTGCTTTTCTTATCCTGTCTTCAACAATACTATGAAGTTTTCACTTATTGAGGGGGAAAACATTTCCGAAAGATAAACATGCTTAAAAAAAAAAGGAAAAATAAACCACCATTCCCAAAACAAAATACAATTTACACGTAAGAATAACTATAAGAAACTTTAAATCAAGTTGCGCGTGTTTTCACATTCTTTTTGCTTCTAAAACTCCTACCGAGCAACAATGGGTAAAAACAAAAGAACCGGTTGAGAAACATTTTTGCATAAGAGAAAGATAAGGCATTCCGTCAGTCTCCTTGCTAACATATTTTCAGAATAAACAACCGAAAGGAACCCTAATACCTTCATCTATAAATACTGTGTAATTCTGGAAAAAATGTTTCGTGCAACATTCCCTGTGAGTCATGCTAAGAAAGCCAAAACGAGAACGAGGAAGAAAAGCAAATAACGCTGAAAGAAGTGTGTATGTTAGAACACGTACCAAGGCTCTCGCGCGAGAATTCTCGCGAGTACGTGTTAGTCTAAGTCACTCATGCCAGATAATCAAAGTCACAGTTGTAAGTTAAGTTTAGCAGGTGCTTATTTACCCAACCATTGATCTTTTACGCGGAGGAAAACTACGCGAAGTCTGGCAAAATACACACCCGGGCACACATGAAGAAATGACGCATGAATGGAAATTGCTGATCTTCCCTTGTAAACATTTACGACCGGAGACCCTGCTTCACGAGAGGGTCATGAGGCTCCGTTGTTCTTTAACTAAAAAATTGTTCCGTAATTTCCGCCGGGAAAAGAAATTGAGACACGCTTGAAAGATAATTCTACGTGAATGAAATAGTGTATGACGATCAAAATGACTAAAATTAACGGTTAAATTCGGAGCATTTTGGCCATAATTAAGCGGTATCGCAGGAGGCATGAAGTTGCCATGGTTTCTCTCACTACACTTTTAAGCTGTTAAAATTTGTTCAAACAAAGTCGGCGTTTTTTAATATAACCAAGGCGTCACTATTGTTTGATTTCAAAACATAGCGGCGATGAATTTTCCTGCCTTTGTATTCGAAACACAATAGCAACATTTAGGCGCTAAATGTTTGACTCTCCAACAATTTAGCATTGACATTAGTAAAAATTAGTCATCGGTTGTATTTTCACAGTCCGTAGCTCAGCGTGAATTAACAATAATTGCTTTATTACTAACCAGCAAATTTTCAGGCTTCAAGTCTCTGTGCACAATCTTTCTCTTGTGTAAATAAGCTAGTGCCCTTGCGATGTCTTTGACGTAATTTTTGGTGACAGTTTCGGTAAACTTGACCGACGATGAAATTGCATCGAAGAGATCACCTCCCTTGATTAACTCCATAACAAGATAAATATGCCTGGTTGAGTCGTAATCTTCGTACATTCGTACAATATTCGGGTGCTTACATCTTCTCATGATGTCTATTTCGTCCCGAATCATTTGTTCTTTCCCTCTTATTTTTGCCTTGTCGACGATTTTTAACGCAAATTCTTTCTTGGTTATCTTATCGCTGCAAACACGAACATCAGCAAAATTCCCGTCTCCGATTTTCTTGCCCATGTCGTAGACATCTTCTACAGTTTTGTCTGTAACAGTACCATATTTTGCCTCCTCTTCTGATGTTATTCCACTGTCATCCTTTGAGGTTTTTCTGTCAACTTTATCGTTTTCACGTTTTCTACTTACGGACACTTTTCTACTGGGTTTAGTCGCGTCTTCTCCGCGTACGTTGTATGGCTTACTCGATTCGTTAACTCGGTCATTTTCTTCGTTGTTCGTTCGAGAAACGTCTCGGTTTTCTACATTCTCCTTTTCCGAATTTGAAACTAAATTAGCGTTCCCGATTTGGGGCAACTTTACAGAGTTTGCAGGCTTTTTCTCGGCAGTTCTTTCATGCACATTTTTAGCACGATGAACGCGTTTCGGGTTTGAGTTTCCTTGCAAGTGTGTTCTGTTATTGTTCTCCGGCCTTTGTTTATTATCGACCTTTTCATGTATGTCTGGAAGCCTAGGCAGCTTGTTTTCCTCGGCTTTGTGAACAGATTTACCGACCAGCTGCTCGTGTTCTTTGGTATTTCTTTGTTTTGATTGTGACATTCCATCGTTACCACTTCTCGACTGTTTTCGTTTCGCATTTTCTTTTTTCGAGTTCCTCTGCTCAAAATCCTCTATGATATCCGTGATGTCGTCACGGCTAAATTTCTCGCTTCCAACGGCTATAAATATATTGTTTTCGTCCCGAAATAACTCAACCACATCGCGAATCTGGTGACCCGATGTTGAGTACAGTTTCCGCGGTGGGCTAAGACCACCAGTGTTTCCAAACGAATTGCTTACTTCGTCCAAAACTTGCTCTAAATTCTGCGCTGTTCTTTTGTTTAAAAGAACTGTTACTACCGGACGGGGTTTCTGCGACCCATTTCTAATCACCTGAACTGTTTTAGGTTTGATGATCAACCGATTGTTGCCTCCTGGATTTGATCTTGGGTCGGAGTAACCCCGTCTCCTCGAAGATACACCACCTCTTACCGGCGTAACACCGACAGGCCGGCGTTTTGGCTCGCTGTGATGCATACCTTGGATATCAGGAAGATCGATGTGTTGTTTTGAGCTCCAGATGGCGATGGCAGGCTTTCCTCCGTATGAAATCTTCTTTAGGCTTGAGTGTGAAGAGCATACGTAAGCTTTCCCGTCAATTAACTGATCCAATGTGTCAACCCTGATGCCACTCTCAAGGGAAAATAGATACCGGACTCCCAGGGGTAAGTCTTTGAAGTGCGTCAGACGACACAACTCATTCAAAAGCATGTCCACGTTTCGAAATCGCCTTGGAGTAATTACCATGACTTGGCCCTTAAAGTTACGATCCCCGTTGATAAAGAAAGTAACTTTCTTTGATGTTTGACTAACTTCGTGATCAGATCGTACGGCAAAATTTATCTTCGTGGCCGCCATCTTTGATCGGTTTCGCTTACTGTCTCTGTTTTCGCTCAAAACAGACTTCTTTTGTTGTTTCTTGGTGTCGAAGAAAACTTCACCTCTCTTCCGCTTTGATATAAATCCTTATCGATGACTGTAACATCGCGACGAATCGACGAGATAGGAAATATTTTTCCCGGCACTAAGAGAAAATTACACTATGTCAATTCGCCGGAAGAGCGAACGAACAGTTGTTTAAGCTATTTAAGACTGGGTTCGTTCAAAGAAAAACCCACACTTTCGAGATTCCAATGCTGCCATAGACAACTAAGAAGTTACACTGAAAGGATGTGAAACTCAAAGCCAAGCGAAACCTGTTCGGAACGAGGTGCTAACCTATCGCCAGATACGTTAAAATCCGAACGTTTTACTCTTCACATTTTGACATCACAAGTGTGCATTCATTAACTGCACGCGTGTGGTGTTGTTTCAAGTTGCTACGCAACGAGGTGTTACGGTTATCTGCTCTTCCGGTATGTGTTTTATATTATTTACCTCTCACTTGGACCTTTTGTCAATCAAATTAACCTAAAATCATTATGGATAAGTAACCAAGTACAGACTTAGTGAAAATATGCTTGTGTATACAACTTTTGGTCATAAAAGGACGGATTAACTTTAGCCGCAATTAATGTATGTGATCACGCAATTTTTACGTTTGAGCAGATGTTTGCGTGAAAAAATTACAGAAATTCTAACCAACCATCGGTAATCGAACACAGCTTGAGTTTTGGATATTGGCCAAGGAAAACAAAATTTCGATTAGAATAAGGGTCCGTAAGGGAGTGTCAAAAAGTACTAGGAAACGACACTTGAAGTCATTTGACCCCTCTCGGGCTTTTATTAGATTTCTCTACCTGAACAGGCTTTAAATCGCATCTTGTGTCTATGGCTAGTCTGTCACGCAATGGTTCTCCCCATGTGGAGGCTGTAACATGTCACGCGGCTGAGAAGACGTAAGTTTTGCGATTCTATCTTCCCGCTGCATAAGTCACTAACCAATCCTTCTGAAACGCCGAGATTTTTGTTTTGACAAAAGACAAACAAATATTCAAAACGGTACAAAGCGTCTACAGCAACTACGACAATGAACACACAAACAAGAATAATAAACAACAAAAGAGTAGAAGCAACAGTAAAAATCTGTCTCGAGAGATCTAGTCTTCTCTAATTAACTAAAAGGGCACTAGTAAGTCGTAGAAATATCGAACGTGATCAGTTTAGACAGAAAGCAACGAACCCTTTCATGAGCCCCCCCTGTGACTCTACCCCCCCTCCCCACTGAACGCCATTCAAATAGGGGTACCCCCGTTCCAGGTTCAATGGAACTGTAAAATATTTAGGGGTTTCATTGGAGTGATGTGCAGCAGTGGCAACCTATTGAATCAAAAGAAAACGTTTATACAAATACAGATTTTAAATCCCACAGGATTGATTTAGGACATCACCGGAGGCAGTGAACTCGTGTGAAGAGGCACCTTTTATTGATTAAGAGTGAAATTTATAAAACGGTAAAAATGAACCAAGCAGGAATTAGGATAGCTTGGTAAACCGAATGCAAAGGGACTATGGACTGGTGACGAAACTCTCACGAAGTAACTCTGATATTTATGGCTCTTTTTCTAACCTGTTGTTTTTATTGGGAACAACAAAAAAAGCCAGAGATATATTCAAGGTATTTTAAGTTTGGCAAACTCAAAAGAGCTTCTTAAAGCCCAATTCATCGGCCCAAGGATTATACTTCTAATCTAATCTTCATTGGATAAAGGAAATAAAGATCTGATTCTACAAAATACCAAAAAATAAGATGATAAGTTTCCATACTGATGTATAACACTACGTGTACTTTCCATTCTGAGAAAATCTTACGAGATTAATTGTCGGGGTCAATGGAATCATACCCTTACAGAGATTGTATGACGATGTTTCTGGTTCTATCGTTAAAGTGCCGGTTTGCGGAGCTCAGTGTTACTCGTCTGGCGATTTGAAAATAACTATGCTTGAGCTGCACTGACCGACACCTAAATGGAGTATCAAACGTCTCGAGTTCTTTGGAGCACTACTGACAGTATCACCGTGACCTCAGCATTCACAGAAGTCATTGCTACCAAGGGGAAGATGAGAGAGGTTTCTGTACTGGCAGGGTAAGCAACAAGGCCACAGTCTCCATCAACTTGCCGTGGTAGTAAAACAGCGCGTCATCTGTAACTGCAGCTGAAAGACTACAAGCCATCATCTTGTTTATCTCCCGTCTAATGGACTGCAGCACTCGGGCCAGCCTTGGCGTACAGTAAAACGCCATCCAGTGGTCCCCATCCACCACCAGTGTAACACGGGGCTGCTGTGCTGAAGGGCCGTGCTCTGAAATACAATCGAAGTAGGATTTAATCCTTCCTAAAATCTGTGTCTCAAGGCCAACACTTGAGCATCGTGAAATCAGAGCTAAAGTGACCTTAATGGTGATTCAGAACAATGCCGCATAGCAAATAACGCTACCAACAAACGTCTCATGGATCATTTAAGAGTACAAGTTCCTCTAAATTAGATGGTTGAAACTTCGCAAACGTTCCATTAATCAACAAAAAACTAGCGGACCAATCAGAGAGCGAAGTGAACTTGACAACACCGTCAATTAATTAAAAAAAAAATGCATGAAGTCGGTAGCCTTGAATCAAGAAAAAACAGACTGGAGATGTGGATGATACTGAGGAATTATTAGTGATGGTGAATGACGCATTGAATAACTATATTACCTTGATGAATTTCGCTTACGTCCTTTCCAGAGAAACAGATCAAAGCAACAGGATGAACCATACTACTGTCACGGATAAACACTTGGGAGGACTTCACCTAAGAAAAAAATCAACATTTGAGAACCAAAGGCCGACGAGGATGTGTAGAATGTTTCTAAACATTTCATTCACATACCTCTCCTCTCTCTCTCTTTAAAAAATCGCTGTGGTAGCAACTTCTGTCAAAAGCGAGAAACAGCGACTCGACACGACGTCATTTTTATTAGCACGTCATTTACAAGATGTTGCATGGTTAAGACAACAAAATTTTCCCTTACTTTGTCATGGTACACAAGCCACTGGCTAGGAAATTGTTTCTCGTCAGAATTTACCGAGGAAGGATGCAATACGACTCTTCCATCAGATCTACAAAGAAGTAAAAAAATACCACAAAAACTACCACCAAATTTGGGTTTTACTCTGCTCATGGTAAGGGGAAACCACACAAACGCAGTTTGGGGGTACCAGGCTCATTCGACTTCCCAGATAAATTTGAAAACACTCACTACGGTATTAGCCTATTCCAGGCGCTCAGTTAGGGAAAAAAATTGCGAAATAGTAAACGGCGCAATTTTGTAGCAACAGAGCGAAAAGGAGAGAGGCTTGGGTCACATCATTACGCCCCCAGACCAAGCCTCACTCGATTTTTTCGGTCCTCCGCGACTATCGCGCTTCTTTTTATTAACTGAACGCGTGGAAAAGGCTTTTTTCCTATGTTTTCTTGTAGCCTGTGAAAAGGCTTTAAAAAAAGGCGAGGAGATGTCAACTCTTCAAAGAAAACCTTTTCAAGGAACATTTGTAATTGAAAATTAGCTTGATTAGGGGAGGCTCCACTTACTTAGTTCGAAAACCAACCCTGACTCGCTTCTTTCCTCCTCTACCTTTTGACTCCAAGGCAAGACCAACTTTAACAGCATTGGGGAACAAACCGGCGCATAAAATCGCCTACGTACGAAGAATTTAAGCGGATATACATACTTTCAGTAGGTTCAAGAGAGTTAATTTCCATGAACTTGTGAAAACTACACTGATTGAAAATTATACCAAAATGTAAAGAATTCGTCGTTTTTTTCTCTTATTTTCCTTGAATAAATTGCAAATTTTTTGCACTCTGGAAACTTGACCAGCATTTGGAAATTCTTCCTTCCAGACTGACAAGCGAAACTTTTGCCGGAGGGCACAGCCGCACCCCACCGTTTTTAAGCGCCCGCTTATCGTCTTCGCTCCTCTTCACTCGCCGCAAACGTGACACAGAGCAGTCAGTTTCAAGAAAAAAAAAATGAATTGAAGATATCCTTTTTGAGGTAATTAACGAATAAACGCTAGATAGTCAGAATACTAGTCAGCACATTTTCCACCTCAACTAACTAATTTTGCTTTTAGATGAGTAAACGGCTTTGAAATTTACAATTTGATCTGATACAAACTATTTCTAGCTTAAATAAATAAGAAACGAATAGAAAAGCGACAAGAATGTTTCCGAGGACAAATTCAGGTATTTCTCAAAAACGGTTCAAATCTTCTATCAAAACAGTTTTCTTCTGCACATGGTCAAATTATTATCAAGTCGACCTACTTCTCATTCAAGGTAAAAATTCCATACGTGACTATCTATTAGCGTAAAGAGGACATATGTTATATATTATAATGAAAAATTCATAGTTAAAAGAAAAACTTATGATTGCTTGCCAAATTTTATTGCGGAAACGTGTCGCTGTCAAGTTTTCGTCAACGTTAATTTTCACACGGATATTTCTCTCGTAGATGGGAATTGATAAATCAAAAAACTGTGCCAACACAACTTCCTTACCTTAACCAGTTCCATGTTTCCAGAAAAGTAATTGACCGTGTCATCACTGCTGGAGCTTGAAACTAAGCCCGAGTCATGAAGCAGGCGGCTAAATTGGTCACGCGTACCTAGCAATGCAAAAAAGGGGAAAGTGCGTTCGTGATCGACACACAGTATTGAAGCCATTAAACACGATTTAAATTTCAAATAACAGGAAACCCAAACAAAAGGGACTTTTTGGTAGAAAAAAAAGAGGGACATGGAAACTCTCAAGAACTTAAAAAATGAAGAAAAGACAAAGAATAAAAGGAAAAAACTTAAACTAAAGACGGTCATAATGTAATTGAAATATACGGAGAAGCATTCATTTCGACTTGGAGTGTTTTTAATTATTTTGCTTTTTTTTGTCTTTTCTTTATTTCTCAAACATTGGCCTTCTTTATCCAAACCACTCGTGCATGTTTGCCTTTTCAAGAAGAGCATCAAACGCTTACGAAAGATTTTCCAAAAAAAATGTCTGACATGAGCGTGGGATGGAGCGAAAATATGAGTATTCATTTTTGAATTTTTTATCGCGGCATAAAGCTTGTTCAGCTGAGACTCTAAACATATTACTTTTAGTGTTCTTTAGTGTAAAATTGGGACGTGAGGGAAAGCCAAAATTGTAACGTGACCAAGTTTTAAGTATTTCCACTTTCATTTCGTAATATATAGTTTTTATTTGGAGTTACGCCATGAATAAATAATGCAGTCAATCTATTGCTTTTTGGACAATCATAATATTCACATCACTTTCGATCGGCACGAAGAAGATAACCCCGGGTTAGTATGAATCATAAATCCATAAAATAAAAAATAAATTAAAAACACATATTGTACCGTTGATATTAGAGACTGCCCGATTGAAATTTTGACAAGTAACACTATTGGAACGAAATTCTTTCGTGGAAGTCTGCCGGCCCTTTGTCTTCAGTAAAAGTAAACATGGAGGCTGTGACAAAGAACAACATTTAATCTAACAAAAACGATTCGAAAGGAGATTAATACAAAATAAATAGAAGACAAAAAATTAGATATATTTCTCAAACGCGCGTGTCTTTAGCCCGCATTACCCGCTCTTTGCGTTTGCTGACAAATCTAATTACCGCCTTGTAAGTCAAAATACATCACGCAGCATAGCCAGGTGCACCGCAAGAAGTAAAAACAACTCGAAGGCAAAAGAGAACGGGTGACAATTGTTGAAACAGAGAAGGTTTTTTTACCGGCTTGATAAGCATCTCGCTATCGAAACTGCCACAGACTTATGGCAATGTTTGTTCAGCGTAAAAGTTGATGATAGCCAAAGCAAATAAGAAATGTACTTAATCTAAACTGGACTCCGCGGTGATATTCATTTCCATACTTATTTTTCAACTCAAGCGAAACTCATTCTTGAAGGACTCGTCCTTTTTTCATAACATGCCTAAAAACGGAAGCCCAGCTAAACTCTTAAAAACGTGATTTATCGCGGAGGGAATTTCTACGACCGGCATTTTAGCACCAACCGGACAAATTACTGCAAAGCATTTGGTTCGATGACGAGGAAACTTCTGGAAAAACGTGCCTCTGAAGGACTCTGCCTTTTTAAAAACACAAAACTTCGGAAATTGAACTACTTCAAGCCCCCTACTTGTATCATCATCGTCATAACGAAAGAACTCCAACGAGGTGCATTTCAAAACCATCTGAGACACGTAAAGTGCATTTGGTACTTTAAAAGGTAGGAACCTTTGATCGGATTAGTTCAAAAACGTCTTGTAAAATATAGTGATTGGTTTCGAAAGAAATTCTGAAGCCGGAACTTTCCCTCAAAGAACAAAGATCACATCAGTCTGGCAAGGATGTTTTTATCTGTCGCCGTTTGGTGTCAAAAGGAAACACAGTCACACCTCTGGGGATTCAGCAAAGCGGCTACGATTATAAGCAATAGAAATTAGCATAGCAGTTACCTAAGAATCCGAAACTTGCCCCCCCAGCCGACAAATTCAGCACTTTCGAAATCTTTCATGACAAGAACAGTCATAAATTTCATCTGAAAGTTGAGTAAGTTCTCGTCTCGTTTACATGTGAGGAGATAGGATTTCCGCGCTTCCGTCGCTGATTTGATATCCATATACATTCAGAAGGCATGAGTGACATTTGATTTCATCAGCGACGTAAGCTGTTCGAATAAGAAGACGTACGCGCCACAAGTAAACATTTCCGTCATGCAAAACGCCACGATGAGTTCTCCGTCCGTCGAAGCGCAAACAATCAAGATACAGTGCTATCATCTGGAAGAAGAATGGAGCCACACAAGGGAAACTTTTATAACTAACGTTATCCTCATTGTAGTGAATTTGCTGACCTCTGTCACGTCGACAGCGGGCAATATTCTAGTTATTATGGCCGTGAAAAGAACTCGTTCGCTCCGAACGCCGTCAAACACGCTTCTTTGTAGCCTAGCGCTCTCCGATTTGCTAGTCGGCGCCATCGTTCAACCGATGTACGCTCTACAAATGATCTTCGAAATAAGAAGAAATTCTGACGGTTTCTGCATCGCCAAGATTACCACAACAGGATCTTTAGCTTGGGTATGCGCTGGCGTTTCTTTCTTGGTCATATCCGCCATTTCAGTTGAGAGGCTTCTGGCAATAAAACTTCACTTAAGATACAAGGCATTGGTTACAATTCCGCGAGTTTTGACCGTAGTCATGTTTTTCTGGGTTCTGTGTACGGCTTTGATCATGGCACGTCTTTTAGGTGCCCCGTATAACATACTTGTGCTTACCATTTTTGTAATGGACGTGAACAGCATTGCAATTGTGATCTTTGCCTACTCCAGTATTTATCATCAAGTGCGAAAACTTCAGAATAAAACTCGCGATCAGAGACATCTTGCGCCACCTGGTATAAATATTCATAGCTTTAAACGCTCCGCGGTGACGATGCTCTACGTAATTGTGCTTTTCCTGGCCTGTTATATTCCGTTTATCACTACACTTGTGGTAAGATTGCTCGAAGGGGGCAGCCTGTGGCTGAACATCATCTACAAAATTACGGCTTCGATAGTCTACATTAACTCATCTTTAAACCCTTTTGTGTACTGTTTTCGTTCAAAAGAAGTACGAACAGCTATTTTCAAATTACTAGGGAGGAAATACACGCTAGACAAAAACGGAGATTTTATTCCGGTGTCAAAGTATGGAACGCAAAACTTGAAGACATACGCAGTCAAAAACTTGACGATATTTCCGTCTGGTTACTTTCAACATTCACTGAATCAGTTGAGTAACCTGCCCGAGACACAAGTTTAAAAATGGCTTAACGAAGCTGACTCAGTCGTGGACCATTCAAAGTCAGAGTTGACAATCATCGTTACATGCTTCAAAGTGTTAAAATGATGAGGTCAAAGTAGAGGAAGAGGTAGGCCCACCAACGCAGGGCGGGTATCTTCCGGTTCGGAAAAGTTCCCTTATTTTCAACCTTTTATCTCAAGAGGGCAGTGCTGTAAGATTTTCCTCATAGGTAATTTAAGCGTAGAGGTTTACCAGAAAGTAACTTCAGGGACAGGCCTACATTACAAAAACCTAGATCATCCTCTAATCCCACTCAGGATTAGACGGCTGCATGTGTGTGACATCGTCAAAGAGTGCCAAGAAAGTTATAATTATCGCTAAATTATCGTTCGTTTTGTCCACTGGAATAAAATGCACTAATCTCAGTTCTTATTTTATTTACTCACACGACGCCTTCGACATCGGTGATGCTGGCAGTAAGAGGGGCGCAAGTCACATATGAACCTACCAATGGCCTAACTTATAATCGCGTTATTTACAACTTAGCGCTGGATCATCTCACCACAAATCGGCTAAACTCATAAGGATCTTCATCCTCTCAAGCGCGTGACTATCAAAGATCTTTCCCTTCCACGCCCGTGACATAAGTTGATAAAGCATGAAGAAAAATTAATATACTTTACATTTAAGGTTTTCTAACATGACCAAAAAAAAATCAAACAGGAGAGGCATGCCTTTGTAAAACAAGTGCTACACGCGATAGAGCATAACATGAGTTGAAATACGACACAAAGGTGTATTTTTGACGAGTGATAACACACTGAATGTAATTGACAAAATACAGGACTAAACGGAAAAAATATAACGTCAATATACAGCTGCTGTCAGGTATTTAGGATCAAATAGTCACGCTGCTTGTTGAAAGATTTATGAGATTCTTAGAAGGAGAATATCAACAACATTCCACTCTAGGAAAACTCGGTTTTCTCTCACACATAAAATTGACAAGAGGAAGACAAAAGAAGTATCGTGACAGAAGGCCTAACCGTTAAACTATCAAACCGTGACTCGCACGTAACTTCTAAAACTCTCTTTACTCATTTTCCTACAAAGAGATGTAAGGTCTTAAGGAAGAGGCAAATCTATTCCGATCTCGGGAGTCAAATGAAATAAAAAAGAATGGAGAGAGTTTTGAAATGATATGTCCACAGAGCTTGTAGTTTCAGAATTTCTATGTCCCCCTTTTCCCCTGTAACCGCTTTACGATCAGCCAAAGATGCCAGAGAAACTCCAACGCATGATTACCACCTAAATTTCATACCTTTAGCGGAGCTTAGAGGAAAACACAAAACATTTCAGGCACAAAACAATCCCAGTTATCTCAATTTGGAACAGAAACTTTCACGCAAAGCTTATTGCCATGGTTTTTCTACCAGGATGGGGAGAAAGATAGTCTTTCCTTGAGAAACTACAAGGGAGTAATCGACATTTTCATGAGTAAACTAGACGAAGGAACGTTTAGAACGTTTGTACTAGAAGTGGATAACTGGTACCTACCGCGTATCATATTGAGAGTGCCCCAGTGAAGAAATCGTTGTTGAACAAATTGTTTCCCTTGAGATCGACTGATGGCCTCTAACCAACCATTATAAGCATTCAGCAGTGCCACGTGGTCACTTTTGCTGTCGCCGGCAAAGTTTTTGCGAGACTGCGGCAAGAAATCAAACGATAAGAATCTTTCCTCACCGTAGATTAAGTGTCCATGTTGCATTGTACGATCTTAGCGTGCCACATGTACGGATATAACAAATGTATTAGATTTTCAAATTCCCATAATCACTATTAACCATTTTCTGGTCTTGAAGTTTATGTGAAACTGATGAAACTAGAAAGCTAGTATCTTACCTGATCAGCCTGCTCTCGTAAGTTGAGCGGCGATACAAATGGATCTTTATAATTGAGGCCCGCTGCAATGGTCAACACCGGATCCAAGCACCTACGCGAGAACAAGAAAAAACTAAGCGATATTAATGTCACGAGAATAAGGGAAATGATCATCAACTAAAGAGGCTCTCGACTGTTAAAGAGATTCTCCTTTCCAGCACCTTGGAAATGTATAAAGAATATGCATGAGAATATCTAAGGGTGTCAAGGGTTACTGACTACAGTGTTGCGTCGACAAACACTAATGAAACTTCAGCTGCGCAGGTTGAACCTAAAACTCTTTCTTTAAACTGAAGAGCATTGTTGACTGATTCAGTCACTCTTTTAGAATTCCTTTTAAAAGACTGAGCTCTTACGAGCAAAGAGTCTCGGCAAGTGGAGCGTCTAAGACAAAAGTATAAAGCAAAGCCGAACCACTCAGGCACTTTCCCCGTGCATTACCACTCACCTGAAAATAGCACCGTATATAATCATTTTCGCTATTCGCGGTTCGACGGGTAAATGCGCCATGTGTCTTCCAAGCGGCGTCAATTGCTCCTGTCGTAAAAATGAGAAGTGATATTAGCTTTATGAAAATATCTTCGGTGTTTTAAGACATCTTTCAATCCTTCCCTAAAACGAAGCTGACATAACAATCTGCCACACTTTCCTAATTAGCAGCTCGAGCCCCTGCCATTAAACCAAATAAAAAGGTTCTTGTTCCTTTCATCATTCATTAAACTATACGCGCTCATTATACGTTCACTGATCATTGTAATAATATTATTGTAATAAACTGAAATCTCAACAATTTGCCATGCACTTCTAATGTACTATCAAATTAGAACCAAAAACATTTTACATAGCACCGGTGTTACTGTTGCAGTAATTTAAATAACGCGCGCCTGATTGGCTGAAAACGAGTGCATTTTTCATGTAACACAGGTGCAAAGTTGTAACACAAGTGCAAATTACAAATAGCACACGCGCGCTGCCAAAATTTTGTCCGTCTTGACTTTCTGTGATGCGTTTCTCATGCAAATTATTAACAAGTAAACAACTTGACTAGTCTCGTGCAATTTGGTGTAAATAAGCACTTGTAAATTTTCAAAAACTTGTCTTTGAAAATTTTACTCGTGCTTATTAACACCAAATTGCATTCGAAATCATGTTGTTACCTGTACTTAAAAGTTCAACGTACCTTGGTATCCATTGCTCCAATCTCTTCTAACTGTGTTATTGCATTGTGAACTGTAATTCGAGACACAAGCAAGTTGGTTAGAACGTTCAAAACATAGGCAACAGCGCAGTTGAACTGTTCAGTAGTACATGAGGAGTTCTCCATTAAAATTTACATTAAGCTTAGATTGAATCGAAAAGAGCACGATCTCTTGACTGATATAGGAAAAGAAACATCATTTTACCGGCAAATGGTGACGGAGGATCCAAGGCCTTGGACAAAAATTGCCGCACGGAGTAGGATTCGTCTATAGATTGGATCTGCGAACGTTATTCAGAATATATTACCCTTACAATATTTACGCAAAGAGCTTAGTGTTCCCTTGGAAAACTGTTTAACGACTATCAACTGAAAGCATACTCCGTACCTTTGTTTGAAGGACGATCTCTTCGAGGGAAACTCTTTGCATTTCAGGTGACTGGTACGGGGCTATGAAAAGTGACAAAAATAAACAATACAATGGGCGAAAAATCACAAACAGATCAGAGTTTGTTTTGAAAGTCATCAGTGAATCAAATGCAGAACTTGAAAACAGGGAAGTCCCTTAGAAAACAAACCAAGCTCTTAGCACCGGCCACACGTCAATTTACGATGAATGTAGTAGCAGCACACAACTGACCCATCAGAATCAAAACAAAGAGTTCACAATTTTCTGAGTTTCACCCTTCAAAATAAAGTAAAATCGATCCTTGTTGTGATACAGACACATACCCATATGTTCAAAACGTTGTCTTGTAAAGAGGTTGAAGCACAAACCAGGTTGACAACGACCAGCCCTGCCTCGCCTCTGAACCACACTAGCCTGAGATGTCCAGTGCGTCATCAAACAGGACACCTAACAAATAACAGTTGACGTCAAACAACAATCGTTATTATTGAGCTTTATACTTTTCTTGTGACGTGGCGCTGATGAATTTTCTGAAGAATTTGCGACTTAGCCACTCGCATTTTCCCGCGCTTCAAGAAATTTACATACTGTGCTTTCAATCCTCATTGGCTCCTTGTGATATTTTCCTTTCTTCTCATTGGTTGTTGTGATTTCTCTGGTTTTGGTTTAACGACATTTCATCGAAAACAGTCTAAAAGAGATTCCTATCGATTATTATTAGGAAACATCCACACAGACGCAAGAGGAACTCAAAGCAGTCACTTTCATGTTGGAAAACCCATGCTGCCTTTCCACCTTTATTTACTCAGAAAAACGTTTGCCTGTTCCAGGCATTCAGTTCGTAAACCCGACCGCGATTGTAAATGGCGCGTTATTAGCAGATGAACAAAAAACCGAGCAAAGTTTGTCGTTTTTTCACTCCTTGCTACTATCGCGTCGTTTACAGTCGTGTTCTGTTTTACAAACTAAACTCCTGGAATAGGCTACAAAAACATCCAAGAAACAAATGAGATAAAGGTTACTTAATTTTTGGAAAATCAGGTTCATTGAGTCTAAACATAACTTAAACGTTGTTGACCAGTCTATTTTGCCCGTGTCTATGGCGCGAAAAAATCTCGTCTTGGCGAGTGCCCTTGACGAGCGGTACCGGCTGGTGGAAATATGGCTTATTATTACTGATAATTTGATTCACCTTCTTTCCTGTATCATAAATTTTTTCCTTGTGATTGCCAGCATTTATAACGTAAACAATGTCATCAATAGTTATTGAAGTTTCTGCTATGTTGGTCGCTAATACAATCTTGCGTACTCCAACAGGTGGTCTGGGAAGGAAACAAACTTTTAAAAGAATGTAAAAAAGGCTAATTCACCATTAATTTTGTCATCTTTCTTGGTTTTAGTTTCTGATTGTTTTACGGTATGGAAAAAGGCTAGGAATATATATTTTTCATAATTATGATAAACATAACTTACACGCATGAGAAAATCCCAGGATTCAAAGAAAAAAGCGAACTTAGGTATGTAGTCAGTTTAAATTGATAATTATCACTGCATGGGAACCCATAGAAACAGGATCAACGCAGGCCCTGATATCAGTGCCAAGTATCACTTTGAGTCAATTCCCCTAAATTGCTAAACTCGCCTCCTAAATTAAATAATACTCTGTATTTAAGTTAAAAAGTGTTGGAGGTTTATCGCGGTAGAAAACTTCCATAGTTCTTATCAGCGCTCGCAAGCCTAATTGATTCGTCGAAGTTTTAGATCAAATCGCAGTCGAATCGATTCCCCAAAACTGTGAAATATTCTTCTTCACGTGACTCCTTTTGAGGACAGTTTCACTGCTATTAATTATGTACAAAAACGTACAAGAAGTTACTGTAGACGACGGAAGGTTGAAAAAAGCTGTCTGCTATGATGGCACAACCCTTTAGGATGCGACATTTTACTAAAAAATTTAATGTTTCGATAAATTTACAAAAATACAACTTAGGACTCGAGCAAAATGTGGGGTCCCTGCGTTCATTGTCTCTAACGTGATATTCTTTACCCTTAATGTAACAAACCTTTCAAACACTGTTCGTTGGTTAAATATTGGAAGCATGGAGTGGAGTGGTAGCACAAGGAATTGGGATTTCTGAAACAATTTAACAAGAATTATTTATTCAAATACAAATAAAATTTACACCATAAGAAATTTACCCAAAGGAAACAAAGAGAACAACAAAGAGAAAAACAAGGAGAAAATTTTCCCTTGCATAGTTTTGTTCATAATCAGATACAAGCCTGACACCCTACAACACTCAATCTCTGAGAGTGACTAGCATCTAATTTATACATTATTACCCCTGAATCCCCCAAGGTCATGAGAATAAAGGAAATGATCACCAACTACAGAAGCTCTTGATTGTTAAATAGATTCTCCCTGTCAGCACCTTAGGAAATGTATAGAGAACAGTTTAGAGAATATTCCTACCAATGTTAAGTTGTAAAGAGTTAACCTTGTCGTGTAACGAACCAAAAACGATTTTCCTTAAAACAAAATCAAAGTAACCTCTCACGTACATCACTGATCCTGGATAACAACATGTCATGAACAACATTGATTTCATCCCATCCAGCCAAAAAGCATAATATGGCTCCCTGTCGAAAAAAGGATGACGTTCACTTACAAAGAGGAAATGATTATTGACAGTAAAAGACACAATTAGTCATCGTGGAACCCAGGCGAAAATTAAATTGAAAGGATACAACAGAATCAAGTAATTACTATAACTGAACATGCAAAACTAGTCTTTCTACGACTTGTTCTTGTTTTGCTTTGTTTTATTTCTTTTTCTTTGGTATGTTTGCTTTGTTTGCTTGTTTCTACTGTTTACCGAAAAAGTATTAAAGGCACGCTCGATCCCAACCTCCTTGCGGTCATCGTGTTCGCTAAATTCTCCGCGATCACGCAACAACGTACTGTTTGCTGTTCTGCTGAGGTTTAAGTTGTTGTTAATGATGCTTTTTACGTTGTTCTTACCTGTGGGTAGTTCTTAGACACAAAAAGAATTGTCTCAGTAACAAGCTCGGCATCTGCCTCAGGGCTGTCCGCATCCTTGCTGGCCTGGTAAGTAAAAGAGTTATTGATTTTGACAGCAACTTGCCATCACAACAACTGAACAACGTCATAACAGCAATTCAAATATGCTGGCCACACTGTAAATACATAAAAGAAAAGCACTACAACCAGAGTAACAGTGATACTATGGGATTATTATTACTTGAAAAATAGGTGTCTCAACACCCCAGCTCCAGCATCTAAAGAACAGATTTTTAGTACAAATTGATAGAAAATTCAGAAGAAAAAAAAAAACAATAATAGGAAAATTAGAATTTAGTCCACTGGATTTATTCCAATAGCAAGCTAATGATGAGATTATCCCAATTACCTCTCTAACCTGATGAGTCCATGTACAGAAAAGCTCAGCAATTGTAAAATTTATTTGCTCACACATATGTGCATATAAACATGCACATGTAAACACATCAAAATGCAGAAACAGCTGTGCAAATGAGGCTTAAAAAAAAACACAGAAAACTGTTGACATAGACAAGTAATACCTTGAATAAAGAAAAGCTCAAAGGTTAGCTGGAACAGCAACATTTTTCATTAAACCTGGGCTGGGGTGTTGAGAGAAAAAAAAAGCATAACTTCAATTTATATACCAAGTTTGTTATCTTCATACTGTTTAAAAAAAACCTTGGACTGGCCACTAATGGTTAGTCATACTAAACATAACATTGACTAGGGAAACTGGCATGCTTATTAAAAAAATTAAGGGTTGTTTCTTTTAGTGAAAGGTTGGGTGGGAGGGGGCTTGGTCAAGAGGAGGGGATTGGGAACTGGAGGACCAGGGAGATAAATTTGGTGCAAGGATGAGAACTACCAGCAAACACTACCCATTTGTGACAATGGGCTTTGAAATGAAACCCAGACAGAACAGAGGAAAGTAGAAATTGAGTCACTGGAGGCCCACTGGACAGTTCTTCTTTAAAATTAATGTGACAGAAAAGTGAGTTTATTTTGGCTAACTCAAGCATACATGTATGAAAGGCAATTATAACTTTTATTCGTTTAAAGTTCAGACACAACTTTCGAAATTTGACACTAGTTTAGGTTAACAGAGTATTTCAATTTAACAGAATTTCACTTCTATATTTGTGTTTCCTTCAAATAGTTGTTAATATTAGGGTAACAATTTTTGAACTGGGTTCACTGAGGAACTGAACAAACATTAAAGCTTACAAAGTAATATAATTATGACTACATTTTGGACAAAAACCTGTGAAGAACTGCAATCTGGCTTGAACCGTTTGCTCTTGACAGTTGCAGGTTTGGATAAAGGTGTTCTGCTCAGGAATTCATAGACCTCTGACAAAAAGTATTCTGTCACATCATGAGTGAATCCTGGAATGACCAGACTGGGACAGCTATTTATAAAAAATAAGTAATTGAATATAAATTAATAAATAACGAAATAATAATAAAAAAAACCAAAGCCTGTGTTAAACATTCTGTGCCAACTGATGGTGATGCGGTTTTCATATACTGCATTATGCTCTAATATGCCTTACATCAGACTGCATTAAGCAGTTCACAATTTTCATGACAGAAAATTTTGCCCAGTCACACCAATCAACACTGGGAGCCATGTTCTCTACTCTTTGCTTGAAGGACATCAGTTTTTTAACATCCCTGCTGACCAGTACAGAAAAGATGCAGGAGATGAGGCCTACAATTTATCCAAGAAGACTAGAACATCTGATCATTAGCAAATGTTGTAGAAAAGGCAGTGCATTCTCCACAGTAATTTAAGACACCATATTGGTTCAGTCTGGGGCTTCTGTCATTCTCTATTCTTCATTCATTGTTTACATGTAAACCCCTATCTAAACAAAAAAAAGAGAATTGAATTCACTAGATACCCTCGAAAATAATGTGAGAATCTTTCCGAATTCACAGTTGCACTCATCACTATGATCTTGATGTCCTGGTTTTTTTCAAGCAAATCTTTAAGGAGGATCAGAAGAAAATCTGTGTTGATATCCCGCTCATGCACCTCATCAACTATGACATGACTGACACCTGTCAAAGAAATACAACAAAGGAGATAAAACATGAAAAGTAAAGCATTTTTAAAAAAAACTCTTAGATGTATTTTAATTGACTTGGGAGAAAAAATTTTCTTCATTTGTTTTATGATAAAAAAATTTTAAAATGCATCACTTGCCTTTAAGAAAGGCATTACTCTGCATTCTTCTGAGTAGTATTCCTGTGGTGCAAAACAGTACACAGCCCTTCTGTGATGGCAGTCTGCCCTCCAGTCTAACCTGACAGTGAAACATGCCACATTGACCAACAATAAACACGATTGATGAAGAAAAAACATTTTAACTTAAAAAAAGAAAAAAGGTTCTTCTGGCTACTTCAGTCATGAAATGAAAAGAAGTGGCAGGGAATATGTACAGAAAGATGCAGATTGACTGTAAAACTTGATATCCAACACAATCGAATTGATATAGATTGACTGTAGCACTTTGATATGCAAGGTGATCTTCTTTTCAGTAACATGTCATTAGGTAACAAGCAGAAGAGTCCATGCTAATGATCATTTGAAACAATACTCAAAATAGAGGTCACCTATATTGGTCCTCTGAGGCAATACCTGGTAACCCACACTCTTTCCTAGTATCTCATCCCTTTCTGAGGCCACTCTCTCTGCAATTGACATGGCCACTATACGACGTGGCTGTAAAAATAACAAGAGCAATAAACATTATGTGTCAGCACCTGTGTGCCTTTGCATTTCCCTTAACATTTTTGCTGCATTGTTTTATGTCACCATTCTAAGACATACATGTGCATTGATTTGTTAGCAATAAACCACACATTGCTTTTTCCCAACACTGAAAGGCATGAGTTTTTCTACATTTTGCTTCTTTCTACCTTCTTTTTATTTAGAGTTATTTAGCCAAAAATGTTTTCCACAGTTTTGATAGTTAATTAAACTTGTTCAAGCCACATGGTATTTGGGTTTCTAAGCAATTTGCATCCATGCCATCTCACAAAGTAAAAAGCATTAATGCAATCCAAATTCCTCACTGGTTTCTTACTTCTAGGTCAGCTATCTCTAACAAGATGCATGCTCTTCCCAAACTCCTAAGACCAAGTAAATACCACAAAAACTGCACCTCAAATCCCCACATTACTTGTTCCAATGCTTCGCATATCAACAAGTTAAAATAATACAAAGGGTACAAATAATTTGCATGAAAAGGTAAGGACAAATAATTATTAGTATCACTATTTGTAAATGACTTGCTGCTTTCTTTTCTGTAAAAAAAAAAATAAGGGTAAATGACTGATTTATTGCATTATTAATAATAAAAATTTTGATCAATTGTACCTGTGTAACAACAATGTTGCAGGCTGAGCCCTTGCCTTTTTGTATGGCATCATCCAGAATGAACTGAGGAATCTAATGAGTCACAAAGACAGGAAAAATTAACCCTCTCCACCCTAACATCAGTATCCATATTCTCAATACTATTCTCTATGAATTTCTCTAACATACTGACAAGGAGAATTTGTTTAACAATCAAGAGCTTCTTTAATCGAGGATCATTTCCTTTATTCTTGCGACCTTAATGTATGATTCAGAGGGAATATATCAAGGAGAAATTAGATGCTAATCACTCTTGGGGGTGAAAATGTTAATGATCAAGTTACTATTTCTTCTTTTTTAAACATACATTAGCAACTTATCAGGTGCACTGGTATAGTACAAGTCAATGCCAAATTAATTGAAGAACTGACAGTCTTGCTACCTCACCAAAGTTTAATTTGCAAAACATTTTTCCACTGTCTCAGTAGACCCTTCAAAGAAATAAGCAAAAGATAAATTAAACTGAAATCGATACCAACTTACCTGAGTAGTTTTACCACATCCTGTCTCTCCAGAGATAACAACAACACGGTTTCTTTCAATCAATTCAGTGATATTCTCCCTTAAAAACATGGGGTGAAAAAGGTAAGTTATAAGTAAAAATTACTTATTTCTTGGTTTAAAACAACTTAATTAAATAAATGCCACATAGAAATCTGAAAAGTGCTGAATATGCATAATATCATTGACAACCTGTCATTATTGCAGCTTTCTTGGTTTTGTGAATCCAAAAATGCATCAACAAGAAATGGGCCTTGAATTCATGTTTTGTCAGAATAGCCAATTTCACCCCAACACCTTCCTTTCAAGGTACACTACCTACTAAAATATTTTAGTGAAAGAGTATTTCCAAACCATTTCCCAGTAGAGTGAACATCCACCCCTGGTCAAGTAAACAAAGTCTCTGGGAACAAGACTAGATGGCCTGAGGATAATCTTAGGCTAAGAAACCACAATATACCTGTGACTTGCAACAGGCAATGTCTTTGTCTCATTGTTAAAGCATGAATTTCTTGACCTCAGCATATTTTGCCTGTTTGAAAATTCCTGAAGCAACTGCCGGCTGAGTTCCTTGTGTTGCTCTGAAAATAATGGTTTCCATGGAGAACCACTAAAGACATCTTTTACTACAGAAGATGTGGTAAAAGAATTAAAAGGTGCAAAACTGTCAGCATTGTATTGTGTCTTCTTTCTGATAAATGATTCAGAAGTGTTTTGGGCAGGAAAGTTTAAAAAATCATGTTCCTTGACTATAACAGGGTCTTGCTTAAACTCCTCTGGGTTTGTTGATACAGACTGGGAATAACTCTCATGACTGCTTCCAGGTAACACTATTTCATTGACAGGTCCTAGTGATTTTTCAGCTACTTGAGCTGGCTGGCACTGCAATATCTGCTGCTGAATTCTGGGTTCATAAGGTTGCTGCCTGAGTACTGAGTATTTTAACAAAAATGATTCAACTTTAGACAATTTCTCATCATCTATGTAAATCCAGCGGGGTTCATCTTTGTTCTCCATGGCTTCTTTCTTTAAAACACTGGCTGCTCCAACACTTGCAACTCCAAGTTTCTGTCAAGATCAATAGATAGATGACAAGGCATTTTGAAACCCAGTTGCGGTTCATTAAGACCCATTGACATATAGACAAGATGCAAATCCAGCTATAATCAAATGCATAGTTTTGTATCTTTGATTTTTGCAAAAAAACAAACAAACCAAAAAAAAAAATGTGGAATCAATATTTTATTTCCAGGTGCACTTATTTTCTGTAATTCTCTGCTTTAATTGCTTTAATTCCCAAACAGTTGCCTTGCAAAATAAATTTGGCTCTATGCAACACAGCCACAGCCCAATCCATAGTCCCACATATAACAATTTAGCCCCCATGAATGATGGATATCTAATTTCTTTTAACAGGATCATCAGAAAGAGTAAAAGTTAATTATTCTTACCCTGTTATACTCTCCCACCAACACAGCACCACAGTTTCTTTAGAAACTTACCCCCTCTATTAGTATTGAGAATATGCTACTGATGTTAAGGTGTATAGGGTTAGTTTGTTGGGATAGTTTTGTTATCAATTCAGTTGATAATAATTAATTACCCTGCCATTACTCTCCCACCAATGCAGCACCACAGCTTCTTTAAAAACTCACTACCTTTATTAGTATTGAAAATATGCTAGTGGGGAGGATTTCAAAGGCTGTACTGAAGTTCCTAACTCCTTTCCATCAGCTTCTCAATCTCAAAGTAACTTGACCTTTCAATTTGTTCTCAGACTTTCCCGAAATCTTTACATTTATATGTCTTCCTACCTCCAATTCAACACAAGCAAGTGCAGCTGCATTTTTTTCAGCTTCTCGCTTAGATGAACCTTCGCCACCAAAAGACATTGGTCTTGGCCAGGGTATATTCACGGTGGACTGCCAAAAGTTGAAATCCACTTGTTTGTTTGAGAAAGACAGTGAATTTCCCTTTAGAGCTCCTTGTAGTATATTGTGCAGCTTTTCCTTAGAATTTGGAAATCGTTGCGCAGCTTCGGAACCTCGAAAATGTCGAGAAGAGTTTTGGTTTAATAGTCTCGGGGGTTGTGATGGTTGTCGAGTCTGTTGAATGAGGCCTCCGCCAGTTGGGAAATCCTGAGAGGGAAATTGGACTCTTGGAGGTGGGCCACCCATAAGAGGAGGTGGATGAACCAGATCTGAGTGAGGGCGACCTTGGAAAGACGAAAATCGCGGTCTGAAAGTATTGTTTCCTGGTTTTGGAAATCCATTGAAATGCGCCATTTTGAATTTAGCGCTCGTACTGCGCAAGCGCAGATGCAAACTCCCCTGTCACACACCACACAACAAATGTCACGCGATGGTCATATAATAATTAGACGAGGTTAGACCATCTGTATACTTAGGAAAACTTGAAACAGTTTTAGGGGTAAGTTCGTGATGTTTTTGCTGTGAGGAAGTCCTCACAATCGGAATTCAAAGATGAGGAGAAATGAAGTCACTTTGTGGAAACTGGAACGGATAAGTTACAACGGTTTGTTAAGAAAAAGGAGATACGAACTTGCCCTGAAAAAAGTTCCGCACCTGTCTTAAGGGGAATGTTTCATTGACAAAGTTTGGTCCGTTAAGATGAATAAAATTTGCCTTATAATCTAGTAAGCGTCTCTAATGACTTCTACTTGTTCTGAACGTCCATAAAGATGCAGAAAACAAAACAAAATGAACTCAAAAACAACAAACAAGTTACACTTAAAAAGATAAGACTAGGTCAGATTTTAGATAATTATACTCTTTTATTCGATTTTGTTATATAATATAGTCTCTGTCAATATCTGAAATAAATTACCATGATCTAACAACTTAGGGCAATTATACACAAAAAGTTTAGCCACTGTTTAACAAAACCGCCTCCTAAATAATCTTCAATTTAGCAAAATCTTTTATGTGAACATTTGTTATCCGAAACAGAGTCAAGAGGGCCAAAAGCTAACAGTGAAAGGGCATTGATTTAATCAAATTAGCCCTCTTTTAGAGAAAGCCTGAGGCACACTGATTGCATAAAACTGTGGTTTGGGTTGGACTTCGTGTAAATAACTGGTCCCTAAGTTTAAGATTCAGTACCTAAAAAAAAAAACCATAAAGCTTCTCTCAAAGTTAGAACTGAAAAAAAATTAAAAATTCAATATTTTCTAGGGAAAAAATCCCATCATTCCACTATACTTCAAGCTTTAAGTTCAACTCTTTAATCACCAATCTTTTTTTTCTAATCATTATGGTGACCAAACTGGTCACAGCGTTAAAGCCCTGCATTTGGGATATTTCCATAGTGGGAGTAGTATGTTAAGGGAACAAACTCATTTACATGGTATCAGAAAAACTGATCAACAATTGTTCTGATTATATGACTGAAAATGTAGGAAATAATATCAGAGAATCAAAGTATAAAATAAACATCATATAGCTATAATTATATGACTGAAAATGTAGGAAATAATATCAGAGAATCAAAGTATAAAATAAACATCATATAGCTATAATACAAATCAAAGTGTACAAGTCATTTGTTACTTCAACAAAGTAAAACTAATAGTGTTTACTACATGCAATCATTGTTCATGCTGCTCTTCAAGAGCCTGAATAGTTACAATGTGAGAATCCATGTATCAAATCATCAGAATATGTGATTATTTGTAAGAGGAAGAGTTCAATTTGTCAAAATTTTAAAACACCTTTTAAAGAAAGAAATATTGCATAGCCTTTCAGTGTACCAGCAAAACGCAAACTGAAATCAGAACTGATTGCTCAAACTTAGCTCAATTTCTGCCTTGTTTTTCTTAGTAGAAAAATCTGTTATCAAAAGAATAAATAATAACATAGATTCCAATGCTTTCTGGATTGGCTCAGAGATTTGCAAGACCACAAGGTTCTACTGTTTATCAATCCTACACAGTTCTCAACACCCAAGTGTTTGGGTGAGGTTATTTTTTGGTGGTTGACTGCACAATGTTACACAAACAAACTGATTGTGTGATTTTGACCCATGGCCAATCCTGTTATTCATTGCAATGCTACTTTAAAATAACTTAATACTTAGAATTTTGGATCATCACAACAGATGAGACTTCATTGAACTCAACCTTTACAATCAGTGACATTTACTTAAATTCTACATATACTCAATGACTGTTTGTAAAAATAACCAAATTGTATGAGTGTGATGACTTTTAAATTCAATTCATTATACAGAAACAGGTAATATAAAGCACAGTTTCAAATTTATTGAAAAAGACCACTGACACTACTGATTTCACCGTAATGGGAGTGGCCAAAAGTGACACAAGGGCCCAGTACTCACACCATGTCATCATCCACTCCTGAAAATTTAGTCTTGCAAGTCTTGACACTCAGAGCAGTTGGTCATCACAGTTTCCTGATAAAGTTCTACCTGAATAGTGCTATGGTAAATACGGAACTCGTTCTTCAACTTCTGATTTGCAATGTTGAGGACTTTCTGTGAGTCATATCCTTGTTCTGGAAGAAAATATCATTCAGTAACATTGCGTTTGAAAATAATTCAAATCAGGAATTCCTAGCTGTTGATGCTTCACACCAATCAGATAAATATGGAATATCATATCAAGTGCACTAGCTTCATTTGTGGGGTAAAAACTAGCAAACAGGAACCCACATTTTTGAAGGTAGCTAACAAAGTTTCATCAATTTTCTTACTGTGATTGTGAACTATCATTTTTTTTCCTTGAAAAAATGGTTGGCCAGTGTACACACAAGTTTGCCCAAAAAAACTTACAAAATATTGTCAAGCAACCCACTCAATGCCCAAAAGAACCTTACATCAGTATGCATATTCTCCATAATGTTCTCTATACATTTTTCTAACATGCTGACAAGGATAATTTGTTTAACAATCAAGAGCTTCTTTAGTTGGTGATCATTCCCTTAATTCTTGTGACCTTACTGTGTGATTCAAGTGAGATATTGTAAGGAGAAATTAGATGCTGGTCACTCATGGGGGTTTAAGGGTTAAGAGAGCACTATGCATTGACCCATCTGTTTGTCGTATGTGCCACACTACATATCACCTCCTCCCAATATGACCATCAATTCTCCACAGCTGAGTTCATAACAGATGGTTGAAAATCAACAGCAAAAGTCTCACAAGCGAGTTTTATTCATACACACACCTATTGCCAAATGGACAGCTAATGCAGCTTTGTTCACTGTCAGAGACCAGATGTGTAAACTGTGTGCAGCTACAACTCCTTCAATGCCCTCCAGTGATACCTTTACATTATTGTACTTGATATCTTTAGGAGTGCCTAGTAAAAAATTTACAGACATAACCAGTAAGTTGGAACAAGGAGAAGGCATATCAAGTTCCAAGGTCATATCATTGAATGTAACATCCAATTTATCACACCACCCTCTATAATATCTTTAAATTATGCTTTACCTCTGGAAAAACAAAGGTTTAAACTGATAACTTGAACCCAAACTATCTAGTAACAAACCCTGTTTATTTGTACCAAGGGTGCACTCAAGTGATCACTTTGATACAAATAAATGCGTACATAAAAATTAATTCCTCATGCCAGAACTTCAAAAAGAAAATATTTTTCTTTTAAAAATCTTCAGTTTAAGCTGCTGCAAATACTGGTTGGCATCTTGGAGAGCAAATTTAAACAACCCACAATAAAATTTGTCCAAGTTGTGTTTATTTTTATCTGCCTCCATTGCTTTTTAGGTTTAATCTCTCCACTTCAAATACTCAGATATCTGTCTATGCATTTTTGCAAGAAAGTGTATTGATCAACACTGACACTACTGAGAGAGAGAGACAAGGCACCTTCTAACTCCTCTTCCTGGATGCATACCTCCCCCCCCCCTCTAATCCCAATTCTCTATCATGCAAACAGGTGCTGAGCATGTACATGTACATGTAATTACTGCTCCAGGATATTTCCAGGGCGTGAAATTGCGCCTAATACAGGCGCCAATGCGACTAAATTTTTCACTTTGGCGACCAAATCCTGAAAGTTAGTCGCCAAATTGGTGACTACAACGTTTCATCATAACCTTACCAAGAGATATAGTGAATTAAATAAATTTGCAAAGATAAATCCGCGGCAAACTTCCTCGTTTAGTTTGTTTCCAAAACGTAGCACATGTATCTCGATCAATAACTAGACGCCATCTTGGATTTAGATGAGCCTGAAGGTTGTATGTCATACATCCTAGTGTCCACTTTGTAGCACGTTAAAGATCTTTTCCCTAACTTAATTTTGGAGGATCTATCTAGAACGCTGACAGGGTAAAGAAAGATTTTGTTTGTCTTTGAAAATGGCGACCAACTTTTTTTGAGTTGGCTACCACTTTGAAGAATTCAGGAGCCAAGTGGCTATCAGAAAAAAAAGTTAATTTCACGCCCTGATTTCTTGGATTTCTTTAAGACCAGCAGTACTTTTGTCATCAATTGGGAGAGTACTATCTGACTGACAACAATAGTGAACTGGTCAAAGAATTCAAGCTGTTTGATTTTAATTAGCAATAAAGAAAGCTTTGACAGTATCTGCTTACCTTCCATCAAAACATGAATTGTCTCTTTGAGAATGTTTAGAGTTGTAAGAAGAACCAACAGAGAAAAAAGGAATGTGCATATAGGGTCAGCAAGCTTCCACTCAGGCTGTTGGACACAAAAATAGCAAAATTAGATTGGGTCATAGCAGTTGAAGCAATCAGGGGGGGTTTGAAACAGCTTTCCTTTTCTTTCTACAACCTTTGGTATGATGGGACAATTTAAGGTCTTTTCCCAATGCATTAAATTACCACGCCACACATTATGTTTCTGATTAACTGAAAAAAATGCATTTTTCATGTAACATGAGTGCAAAGTTGTAACATGAGTGCAATTAAAAGCTAAGTTTTTCATTTGTCTCATGATGTAGTCACGTGTGATGTAGATCAAGATGTTTCGACTGCATACTGCTAGTCTTCTTCAGGTGATGAGGTCGACTGGTCATGCGTGATCTTATAAAGCATGATGCTCTGCTGTGATTAGTTGTTTTTTCGACAACTCTGATTGGTGCATTTCGATCCTTGCTGTACACTCAGTGATTTGCTCCCTTGGCGGTCTGCTGTCGCATGGCTCTCCTGTTGTTGTGTTTTTTAATTGTGGGCATCCACACTTCTGGAATTTCTATTCCACTATCTCTGTTGATGTTGCTAGGGTAAAGTCTTATATAAATTGCTTCTCGGTACAGGCGAGTCAAATGTCTCGGTCATGCTCCTTAATTTTGTCTTGCATAGGTTTTCCAGTCCCTCTGATGTACACCTTGCTGCATTCACAGGGAATCCTGTAAACTATGCCATCACAAAAGTGCATGCAAAAGTGCATGCATGCTATCAAAATTCCATCTGTCTTGACCTTCTGTGATCATTTTTTCATATAATTTATTAATAAGTAATGACATGATTTCTTGTGCAATTTGGTATAAATGAGCACTTGTAAACATTTCAAAGAGTACAAATTGCACTTGCCATACAAAATTTACTCATACTTACTAACACCAAATTGTACCCCAAATCATCTTATTACCTACACTAACAGTATATGTTTAGTGAGGGTGTATTCCTTTTCATTGTTACCTTATATTTGATGATGTATGCTGCAATAAGGACTCCCACACTCTGAACAATGTCTCCTAAAACATGAATAAATGCAGCTCGTACATTGATGTTTTGTTTCTCAGAGGCCAAGCTTCCACTTCTTGAAATGCGATTGGTAGAAACAGTTTCAAATTTTCCATTATGGCTATGACTGGTGTCATGAGAGTGACCTCCACCACCATGGCTGTGATTATGTCCAATACCTGTCTGATGGAGAATAATACCAAGCCTAATACAAAAGAAAAAAATTGTTTTAACCCTTTAACCTCTAGTAGTGACTGGCATCTAATTTCTCCTAACCATGTCAACCCTGAATCAAACATAAAGGTCAGGAGAATGAAGGAGCTAATCAGCGACAAAAAAAGCTCTTGATTGTTGGACAAATTCTCCATGTCGGCACCTTAGGAAACATTTAGAGAACAGTATGGAGAATATGCATACTGATGTTAAGGTGTAAGGGTTAACCTTTAGACCCTAACATCAGTATAACATTATATTCTTCATACTGTTCTCTAATACATT
This sequence comes from Pocillopora verrucosa, assembly GCF_036669915.1. Lineage (NCBI taxonomy): Eukaryota > Metazoa > Cnidaria > Anthozoa > Scleractinia > Pocilloporidae > Pocillopora > Pocillopora verrucosa. The sequence continues at coordinate 6,668,998 of NC_089321.1, forward strand.
TTCTAAGGTGCTGACAAGGAGAATTTGTCCAACAATCAAGACCTTCTTTAGTTGGTGATGATTTCCTTTATTCTTTTGACTAAAATGTGTGATTCAGAAGGCCATTTTGTGAGGATAAAGTAGACACTGTAAGACTAGAAACAGTTCATTATTTGTTGGCTTTCCAAACTTGGCTGTGTGTGAGCTCACATTTTACAAACAGACTTAGAGCAGTCACCAGTCTTAACAACAAGGTTGCCACCATTACCACAGGAAGTGGCAATAACAGCAGAAGAAAAAATTATCTTGACTTCCAAATCTATGTATGTGCAAGTCTATACAAACAAATGATGCCAACTTACAAGATGTTCACTCCTAATCCTATGCCTGCTGTAATAAGCATGATATCTGCATTTATTTTAAAATCATTTGACAGGACTCTTATCACAGCAAGGTACACCAACACCCCTGTTAACACCCAAATGATGAGAACTGACACAAGAGCACCAAGCACCTCTAAAAAGAGAATACATGAAAACAATCAAAACAAATTCATGCGATAATTATATCAAGCATATTACATGGCCGCACCAAGATAGAAAATTTCTCTTTGTGTTGACAAATATTCTATTTATATTCTATTCATCACATAAACACTAATGAAATACTAAATCAATTCAAAAGGCATTATTTTTAAATTTAACCATAGCAACAGTGATCTTTTCATGTGTGAAGATAACAAGTTATCTTTTGATGACATCTTAAATTTTGTTGCTAGTTGTGAGAGTAGTTTCAGTCCACGAGTGACAGAGGCACACATCAGGGACAGTAACCATTTGACATTTTGGCTCGAGTCAACTCTGAACAAACATGGCAAGGTTAATTATTAACAAACCCTTAACCCAACCTTTAATCAGGGGATATCTGTACTCAAGGGACACTTGCTCTGGTCTCAAGGATATCTCCTGAATTGAGGTTCCCCTGTGCTTTACAAAGTCAAGAACAAATTAATTCACATCTTATTTACCTGCTCTGTAATAGCCAAAGGTCTTTCTCTTATCTGGAAGCCACCGAGCAACCCAGATAGCAAAAAGACTGATTAAAAATGATGCAAAGTCAGATAACATATGGGCAGCATCTGTCATGATGGCAAGACTGCCAGCAAGCAAACCACCTGTGGACAGAATTCCAGATGGTTTATCACCAGACATATTAGAAATAAGTCGCTGAAAATTAGTTTTATTTAACATTGCAAAGAAACCAAAACCTGTGTATCCAGGTGTAATGGTATCCAAACCTGTTTATCTCCAGGTTTGGATACCGTAACAAATTTTCACAGATGTCTCTGAAAATCTAGAGATCACCTCTCCACCCTACCCAGGGTTCTCCCTAGTTTTCAGCACAACAGGTAAGGGACCTTTTCAAACCAGTAAAGCACATTTGCAGCTACAGGTGGCTGGTCATTCTCAACTCTGTCATTTCCTAAAGCATACAGTACATCATGCCTGTCAAAAATTTTCCATAAAAAAAAATTCATAATGTGAACAATACACGTTTAGGTTCAGAGATTGAACAAAACAGAGTAAAATTATAAAAAGCATTATATTTGACTATGACCTTTCCAAACTGCTTATAATGTAAACTGGTCTCCCTTCGATTTTGGGTGATATCTTTGGCATCACTTACATGGCATATTGCTGGAAAATCAGTGGTGTCAGCTAACGAATCACATTGCTATGAAATCAAATCACATTGAATAGCTGAATTTGTGTTCTAATCGTCTCAAATTCAGAACTTTTACGCTGCCAAGGGATTTTATTTTCAAGGCTACTTTCAAACCGTTGTCTGAAACACATTTAAAGTAGAATTTCACGATGAAGACTAGCTTTGTCCCCATGTGTTCGTTATACAGCCGGCAATTGTAGAGCTTTTGTTTACCCCTAAAATTCTTCTAAAGCTTACCAGCCACTTTTCATGACCTCGTTACTGGACAGAAACAACAGCATTGTTTGCTGCCGTTTCATCGTGGAAACTGAACAACTAAACAACACCAAATTTGCATGTGCAGAGAACTGACAAATGTAAAGAGATTTAGCACAAAGCCTGCCAAAAATCACTCTTGCTTCGAAATTCAAAAGGTAACAGTCAGTGTTAGCTAACTAAAGCACACATAGATCTATAATAGTGCACACTGTTGGCTTGTTATTACACTTTGTTACCAGATTGGCTCACCATAAATGCATATTTTTTAAGGGTTCTGAGCTGAGTTCTCAATAAATTTTACTGGTTACCGCCTGATAAAGGAGAACCCTGCCTACCCTACCTAAATTTGAGTTCTGTCCTGATTTCTCCCCACAAAGCAAAGTCATCATTTAAATGGATGCATGTGATCCAAAATGGAATGAAATACACAAATAAAAAGATCCTAAAATAGAAGGAAAATTTAAGGGAGATAAAGTTTATAAATTTTCCCTCTTTGTAAGAAAATATCTAACAGGATTTGTTTTATATTTGGGAAGACTACAGTAACAAGCAAATCACAACAATAAAGGAAAATAAGAGTCTATGTTGCATTACTTCTTTCAATAAATGTAACTGAATCCCCAAACAAACTGCAACCTTTTTTTTGCCTACAAGGCTGTGCTCTAGGAAAATTTTCAGGGTGCCCTTCGGGCGCCTAACCATGATAAGTAGGTTGCCCAGCCTTCCAGGTTGGTCGCCCGAATTGATTAATCAATTGATCGATAAATTTTGATCGAATGATTACAATTGCAAGCAAGTCACCAAATATGGTGCTGATAAACATCTTGCATGCCATGGACGAAGCTAATTAAATAAACACAAATTTGCATAAAGGACGGTTTTGTTTTATTAATCACGCACTCCACTATTGAAACTGTTGAAACACAAAAATGAAATATAAGCATCACCACTTCAATAGAAAAATTAGATCTTCAACACATGCTTGTGCAAAAATCGTGCAGTTTCTCACAGGCAAGGAAAAAATAATTTTTCATGCTAAATCATCTGAAACAATTTTACATGACACACGCGACAACTTTGAGCATGAACAATTCTTGTTGTTGTCCTGCCGAATATTTTTTAGTTCTGCAAATGTCATCAAATTAGCAAGTAAAATTATAAAATGTTAGTTACAATCAGTTGCTCGCTTTATCGCGTCATTCAATGGACAAGAAACCTGGAACATGTACTATATTAATAAACCAGAAGAGAAACCACCGAAGCGAAACAAGACCCATGAACTAACTTAATATTTAACCTAAATGTACAGATTGCACAGGCTATTGATTGCACTGCGCTTTCAGCACTTTTGCTTTTTGGGCTAACGGGAGCTGGGGAGCACAATGGAGTTTCTTTTTGTTTTGTTCCGTTCCATTTCTATACGACTGGTTTCATTTCGGTTTCACAAGCCGAAATCTACGCGCGCGAACGGGCGACCGCTTTTCTTTTTCAGTCACCCGAGACCAAATGTTAGTCGCCTGAGGCGACCGGGCACCGCTAAAGCACAGCCTTGGCCTATTTTCTATTTTTACCCTTTAACTCCCATAAGTGACCAAGAGAGAATTTCTCCTAACAACATCAATACAATATCAACCAGATAAGTTATGAGAGTAAAGAAAAATAATCTATTTAGGAATAATTAGTTGAACTAATACTAAATTCTCTGAACTAACATTATTAGAATTGTATGGTTGACAATTAGGAGAATGACAAATTTGATCTGGGAGTTAAAGGGTTAAACCAAAGATCAAAGTAAATATCAAAATAGCTACATGTTACAACAAGGTTTAGCCAAAAAAAATATAATAAATTGCTTTCACCTAAGCAGAAAACTAGAGATTGTGAAGATTAAGTGCACAGTATGATTATTTTAATAATTCATTGAAGAAGTAATTAAAAAATATATTTTGGCATATGGAGTGAGTTATATATTCTATAATTACAGTGTCATCACTTATTTATGTATAGTTTTCACGCTAGTTAAGTAAAGAACAATGGTATATGTAATACGTATGTCGGAAATAATACGAAAACATGTCAAACAATATAAGCATATTGCTAGAAAATCGAGTTTGGGATGTCATATATCATGCAATATTACCAAAAGGATACTTCTGAAATAGTTTGATATTTTTTTGTAATGATCAAAACAAAAATTTTGCAAGAAACAATCAGTATATCCGGCAACATTTAACGCCTGACGGGAGTATACACTTGGGAGTTTCCCTACTATCAATGAAAGTTAATTGAGCGACCGCAAGGTAATTTTTCGCACTTACGCCTGAACAGATGACGAATGCAAATTTATGGCATGATCGATATCGCAGCCGAATTCATTATTTTTTAAAGAATTGCCCGATATTCGGTTGTTTCTGATTTTCGTCAGCTCTTGCGTAATTAATATTTCTCTGAGCCACGATAATTTCCGTGAACATTTTCCTCCGCCTTGAGCCTCAAATTGACAAATTAAATTAAAATTGTTCCCTCGATGTTGGCGGCCGAAGCGATACGAAATTAATGTTTTTTCCACTGAGATAATGAGGTAAATTGGCCACCGTAGACAATTTCTATGGCTGACGTTTCGAGCGTTTAATAGCCCTTCGTCTGCTCCTAATATCCTCCGGATTAATGAAATTCCGAAAGATTAAATTTCAATTTGTGTTCAGTTCGAACCTATACTAGTGCAAAATCACATACCACAGGATATTAAACGCTATCCAGCAATCTATTGCAACACTTTAGATTTATCTCTTCTCAGGCGTATTTCGGTTTATGTACACACTTATTAATGAGGAAGATTCCTCAGGAGTCGAAATGGCGAGGAATTGCGTAATACTCTAATAATCACCCACAGTCTCTCAACCGCATCTCACTGTGTAGAGCCGCGGGGGCAACAAGAGGCAGATTAGATCTTGGAAACAAATTTAATCTAGAAAATTCCCTCGCTACTTATGCAAAAAGAAAAAAAACAGCCAAGTGCACACATGAATACTGATTCTGACCACTCACATTACGCACAAAATTCCATCCAAAAATAATACTCACCAACGACCTCTGCGATCACGAAAAGCAGGCAAACCACGCTTGCTATGACCAGTTTCTTCCTTGCCCTTGCATTCGAATAAATAGGTTTACTTTCGTGACAATGAATATCTGTCAGATAGCTAACATCGGCCCCTTCGCTGTAGTTTTGGTATGCTATAAGAGGCGAATGTTCTGCAGTAACCAAGATTGGCAGTTCATCGCAGGTACATGTCGGTAGACCATTCGATCTCAGACAGTCCGGGGCATGAGTAAAAACTGGCGTTCGCTCATCTTCGTGTACGTTAATGCTAAGCATCTCTGTTTCTACCATCGGATCGATCAAATTTTCATTAGATCGACTTAACGATGTTTGCGCTTCGAGTCTAGTCAAAACTGTCGACATGATTCACGCATGCTGTAATCAATGAATACTGACCAACAGGACTGCAGGCTTTATATCTTACTATGAGATACTTTAGTTACATAATGGATCCCCCAGTCTCCCCATCAAACCCGTTTTTTTGAAAAAGTACATTTGTGTACTTTTTCTTTTGTAGTGAGGATATCTAGCAAATTTCATTGCCATAATAAAGTAGTTCCCAAAGGAAGGCAAAACAGTGAATGAGCCATTTTTATAGTTGTGTACTTAGTTGCCAAGCCTTTGATTTGGAGTGAGGCTGAAGGTGACCTTGCTGTAATAGAGACCAGTATCTAGTTAGCATGATAGCAAATTAAATATCATTTGAAAAGCAGCAATGTTTATATCATAATAGGGTCACTCTTAGCTTCTCTGCTTTTCAAAGGCTTGGCAATCAAGCATGCAGCTGTACGATGGACTATTAACAGTTCCTTTGAAAGACAGGATACATAGATTAGCATACAGTACTAGTGCTTGTGTAGTCCTCAAACATACTAATGAAAAATTATAATTCGAGTAATCAATACTTTTAGTATTATTGGTTTTGGAAAATCATTTTCATCTCATGAAAGTTGAAGCTCTTCCTTTAATATTTGTTATTACTAATAAGATGAATGCCTGATGAAAATCTGCACAGCCCTTCACCCATTACACCCTAACATCAGTATGCATATTCTCCATACTGTTCACAATACATTTCCTAAAGTGCTGACAAGGAGAATTTGTTTAATAATAAAGAGATTCTTCGGTTGGTGGTCATTTCCTTTATTCTTATACTGTTAACATTTGATTAAGTACTTATAAGGAATAGAGAAATTAGATGCTTGTCACTCTTTGGGGTCAAAGGGCTAACTCAAAAAAATTTGATTGATACTGGATCTGCCTGTTTCGTTTAAAAATCTTCTTAGGTGTCAGTCTGTGGGTCAGAATTTTATGGCAATTAAGTCTTTCCTTGGTATGCCGACATGAAGAATGTGAACTTGATTTGCATTACAAGAATCACTCTGTATCTAATGCTTGACGACTGCTGTTTTTCTGCTGTTTTCTCTGGATGCCTGAACAGCAGATCCAACCATGCCTTTGGGGAATGGGGGGAAGGGGGAGGGGAGGGGTTGGGGGACGAGGCCCAGCTCGTTTTCCTAACAGTGGCTGGCAATTGAGCCTGGTCAGAGTGCAAAATGGGAGCAAGCAATTTTAGTGATTTGAGGCCACAGGGGAGTTATGCTATAATGTTCCACACTACTTTTCATTTTACTTATTAACAAAAAGGTCATTTTCAGTTCTTTCGTGGTTGTTTCACATTACATCAAAATAGTACTTAGGGTATGCATAAAGTAAACATTTTGCCCTGCACACAACAAACAGCTACACCGCCATCAGGTAAGATCCACCAAAAAAATAAAATTCCAAACAACAGATAACAGAATGTTTCTTATCAGTACAAGGTCATCATGTTTCAAGGTCCTGCTGAACAAAGCAGCCATGAAAAATATGGGAACTGAGCTTGATGGCAAAAATTTATTGCATGGGGACCACAACTTTGCACTCAAACCAAAGCCCTCTCGTTGCAAGTATCGCTTCTCGGTAAAAAATAACAGAGGCCTTAATGGTATTAGTTCCACAACTCACTATGTTCTGAACTTTTTCAAAAACTCCGGTACTGGCCATTGAATCGAATCTTCGTTTTTCTCCTTTCGAAACTCTTTCGTTTCCTTCTTTATTCTTTCCACACAGTAACCGCACAACTGACCCTCTACCTTGTAGTTACCGCATACTGCACAGATCTCGATGTCCGTTCTGTTCTTAAGCTGCTTGTGCCGATTTCTCAATTTCCGTTTGTGTACCGTGGTCCTCTTCTTAGGAACTGCCATTAATAAATACCCATCATCGGTGTGTCTTTCTGTTTGTAAGCATTCAGTCGATTCGATGGACGAAACAACGTTCCCCGACAAAGCATAACCTGGTAAGTACTGCCTTGCGTAGATAATTCGAAGATTGTACAACATCCGCTCTTCCAAAGCAAGGAAGTTTCGTAGCACACTTCCCACTTGCTTCCACGCTAAAATAGAAGCCATGTTGTTTCGAATCGAGAAGGACTGGGAAGGGCAAAATTTTAGGCAGACTTGGGTGGGTGCATGAAGGATAACTTGGTCTCCTACAGACGATTTGTGGTTTCTTTCTTTCTTTTTTTTATTTTTTCGTTTTTTTCTCTCTTTTCAGAACAAAGTAGTTTTCGCCTTGAAAATGTTTCACCTCTGTTCAGAAGTCGTTTCGCCATAACCATAATCGGCTATCTTCCAGTTTTACAAGAAAACTACCTAAACCATACTTTTGACTGTATCTAAATAACACTCAAGCTTCGTCTGATTTCTAAAATTAATTAAAATCTAGCTCCACTTGAAATTGTCTTTGCGATTAGATTTGAATCAGGATCCTCCAGGGTCTTTTCTCTCTTCCTTTTTAAAAGGTGGGACGCGCGCCAAATGTTTTTGTGGCGTTCATCGGCACCGATCTTCCACTTCAATTTCTTACGATACAAATTTTTCGTTTCCGGTTTTCGCAAGGGAGGGAAAACTTTGATTGAAGACGGAGATGAAGTCAATGACTGTGCTTACCGTAATGCTCCGATCTAGCGCCTGGGGCGCTTATTTTCTCTTCATAAATCGAGGGAGGACGTTTATTCGAACCAGGGCGCTTATTCAGGGCAGGGTACTTTTTTCTTTCTTGAGAAACAGTAGAATGTGCGAAACAAAGCTTTGATTTTTATCTAAAAAGAATCAAGAGGACTGGAAAACGGACTTGTTGTCCCTGGATCATTCCTAGCAAGAACGACCAACCAAGCAACAATCATCACAAAATTTTGAGATCACTCGTTTGACGAACTGTGCACTCACACAAAAATAACAGTTATGAGACTGAGACGTAGACCTCTGTTTTTCTAATGAGGCTTCTAACTTCGAGGGAGGCGCTCATTGAAAAGTGGGCGCTTATTAGAAAGACGGCAGTATATCGGATCATTACGGAATGCCTTTTCTTGCTTTCAAATTTTACAAATGCTGCTAATCTGGGGGGGGGGGGGTAAGATTTTCCTGTCTGGAGAAGAAGCTTTTCCTTTTTTAGAGAATCATTCAATCTCCTTAAGAGAGAGAACTGTGATCTAGCTAATTTGTACAAGACGAAGAGAATGTTAAACTTTGTTTTCAGAGGATGCCCAGCAAGAACTTTGCCTTGTTCAGCGTGAAAATGTCCAGCTTAAAAAGAAAATCTATAACAGTCATTTAGAATTTGTGGAGAAAACGAAAGCATTAGAACAACAATTGAATTTCCATGAGAAGATCTCAGAAAATGATTTTGCATCAAAAGCAGAGGTGTGGTCCATTAAAATTTTGTCTAATCATGTGTTAACTATCAAGAAAACATAAAACTTAAAGTTCTTTGCTGTAGCTCTTCATTCAAGTTCATGAAGCTGATATAAAAGCTGTCAAATCCAGATTTTTTAAATTCTGGGAAAAAAGTAACTAGTGTGAACTAATGGAGGGTTTGAAAACCTGAGTTAAAGTTATACTTTTTCTTGGGACACGTAAGCCCTTTTTGGTTTGAATGGTCAGGGTTCTCATGAAACTGCAGGGTGAACATTTTACAATTCCACTGTATTTGTTCTCATAGCTCAATAGTTTTGCTAGCAACTAATTAGTTAAAGGGGCCTGAGAATAATTTTTAAATATTTGTATAGATTGCTTCCATCCTTTTAAGACTAAAATGCCTAGAATTATTTCTAAAAACTTACAATTATATATAGATATGTAGGTATGATCAGACTATTTACATAATGAGGTAATTTGATTGTTTATGGCTGCTCCATTCATTTTACGTAGGATGAAATTAAAGAAGTCCATAATCTCCTGAACCAGACATGTGGCAAGTTTGTTCAAGGTTCAAACTTTTTGTCAGAAGCCTTTCATCTTCTTAGCTCTCTCCTCACTCCAGCTGAAGGACACAAGCATGAAACTGTTCATGTAGTATCAAACAGTGTGTCTCCTTATCTGGACCTTGTCTCAAACTGTGTGTGTACCACTCCTCCACCAGATGAACCATCAGCAATGGATATCACAGATATACAATCAACCATTATTGGGAACAATGAGGTTTTCATGAAAAACTTGGACAGAGGTAAGTTTGTGGTAAGTTTTCTAGGTCTGGTGTGAGAAACAATGCTTGATCATATTCCAGACAAATATGGAAAAAAATATCAAAAATACCTTCAATAGTTAAATGTTTTTTACACCTTTTTGGGGGGTGTTTGGAAATCTGGTTTAACACTGTTTTGATGGAAACAGAGAAATAGACTGAATTAATTTGATGTAAGGTCCTAACATATTGAAGATTCTAACTCACACTTATGATGAGGCTTCCTGACTGGATGAATTGTTGGTGAATTTTAGAGTAAGGTCACTAGCAGATTTAGAAATTTTTAATTTTTAGTTTCACTCAAATAATAATATCCTGAAATGTAATTTCTTATTAATATGTATTAATATTCAAATGAAAATAAATTACTTCATTTTAAGGACATGTTTTGAAAATGCTCTGCCCATTTATTTGGAAAAAGGAATTCTGAGTAACATGGTGGACCAAAATGAAACAAGGAAGGAATCCAGCCAGTCTCAGCCTGCTAGGTGCCGCATGAAGAGAAAAAGTACCACAGGTGTCAGTTATGTAGAGTCAGGACTTCACAGGTATTAAATGTACAACCTTAGTGACACTCTATAATGGGGGAGTGGTAAAGCCATACTCTAAGGTGCCTTTGGCAATGGAAAGCAAGTTACTGAGTGCAGGGAATGTTGGCCTCTTAGGTTATGTAAAAGACATTACTAATTCTTCCTTGTCTTGTTTCCTATGCTTGTATATGCTTGTTCTTCATGTAATTTTGAACTCTACAGTATGGTCATTTTAAATGATGTCTTTGTCATGTTAGGGGGTCCTGTAAAAATTTTATCATTCAGAGTCATGTTTGCAGGTTGATTTACCAGATTTGATTGATAAGACATGGTATGCAGTGTTGAGCTGACTTCTGTTTACAAGAGATGTCTCTTTGAATTTTTCTTTGGTTTTATGTCAACAGCAAATTGCGTAGAGGAGACCCTTTTACTGACAGCAGATTGTTTGGTGATGCAATCTAAATGAACACAAACACATGTGTTTGTCGATTAAATTTATTTATTTACGAAGTAGTTGTATTTTTCCAAGGAACATCTCTTTTCCCTTTTTTTCAACCGTCTGTGAACCCTTACCAAATCAATCATACGATTCTGTAAAAGAAAACCTGGTATTTCTCCAATTTTGAATCAGAGGAGTTTTCAAAGGGTCTGCTGTTTGAAAACGCGCGAAAAGGAAACGCTTTTCACCATTACTCCAGCAGCACGTATTAGAAATGAGATGGTATGTCCCTCGCCTCGACTCGCCTGCCACAACCAATCTCTTTTCCAACGTCTGAGAGGGGAATAATTGTTTTATTTAATAACACAACCAAAGAAATGTCTAAGATCTGCGAAAGACCGCACGAAATAGCAATTTATTCCACGAGAAAGATTTTTTAATACAAACTCGTATAACCTGGCCTGTAAACCAATCAAAGCTCAGGAATTGAAATAAAAAAAATGGTTAATTTTAACAAAGAGATAGCTCAAATAAGTACATGAGCTACGTTACAAAATACATTACTCGGTTTACACAATATTGCAGCATCGTTCCCAGTGTAGAGAACGACACCCTTAAAGACAGCTTAGTCCTACTGCTCTCCCTCTTCGATTCCTTACACAAACACAGAAACAAAGACCCTATATTTTATCCACCTCCATTGGTTACAAGGAGACTTTGATCCCCCTATCGGTCTTTGCGATCCTTTCTCTGTATGTGAAACATTAAATTAGACGTAAGTAAGAGAGAACATAAGAAAGGACACTGACAGCTTCTTGGCCTCAGTTTCCTCAAAGCTTTTTTTCTCCGGGATGGAATGGGTTTGGTTCACATAGCGGCAAGGAACTAAGAGTATGATTGACAACTCGGTGATGAGCTTCGTCAGCTCGAATGGCCAAAATGACGTCACGCATCTTTGAACCCTCCTATGAATAACAAAAACAAGAAGGAGAAAGAAAAGATGGATATAAAACCTTTATCATTTCAGGTTGAAAAATATTTTGTTCTAACTTGCGGAAAACTCTCACCGGTAATTTCCAGTAATTAACAGCAATCTTGGGAGCCAAAAGATTTTCCCACAGAGGCAACTTACCGCTGTCGATACACTACAAACATAGAAGATGAATGACTCAAGATAAGATGAAGTCTGGGGAATATTTAGAAGACATACGAATTTACAATCCGGCCAAGCCAACTAGAAAAGACAGTAATCTCAATCTTCAGGGTGCTCTGATACCTCAATACAATAAGTATAATTTTTAACAGCTTCCTCCTCCAGGTAACCAACAAATCTGTGGCAAAACTTGGGGCTTATCAGGTAGGCCAAGAAAAACAGGTTTACAAACGTTCCTGAAGAAAATAAAGCCATGGAAATGTTCAGAAACGCGCTTAAAAAAAACGATTATGAAGGAGAAGCAAGCTATTCTTATCCTTAGTATAACTGTACAGCACTTCCTAGTCCCTTCACATACGGGACATTGAGGCTTAAGCCACCTACCTTCAAGATTTGAAAGCTTTCTATTCTCCTAAATGAACCCTCTGCATCCTCTTGTTGATAGTATCTTGAATTATTCACGTAATGATTATTCCATCTTCGTCACTTTTGATTCTTGTATTTATATACTTCATTTGATGGTAGAAAAATTAAAAAAGTCTTTATTCCCCTTTGATATTTGTTCGACAGTATTATAAGCAAGTTGGGTGAATTTCTGGATGGATCATTCTTGAGAGCCAATGAGTACAGTAACAATCTTGTACCGGCAGTACGTTCAAAGTATCATGACATAACGAATCCAAAATTGGCTGTGAAAATGATTCACGTAGAGTATAAATAAATAGTACGAGGTACCTTGAGCTAAGAGAATTGCTCCCCGAAAGAAAATCCCAGGTTGCTTCATTTCCAGGGCTGTCATCAAGTGCATTCTCTCGTTTTCAGCCTCCTCTAAAGATTAAAGACATCAATTGACTTCGAGGTGATTCTGTTGAAAGCCACCACAGGTCAATTTACAATCAGCGCACCCTTTATTTTTCGCTTACCCAGAAGTGTGTGTATCCATCCATTATCTCTCTGAAGCCTCCTAAGCGCGTGGAAGTGTCTTGTCATGCCAGCAATCATTCCAGGAACTCCTGCTATTGTCTCTAACATAATGATCCGACTGTTGATTTAATTAAGCAGATATGTTGTGTAAACGGTACCACAAAAAAAAAATCCAGCTTCAAAAGAAGCTAGTTCAAAAAATCTTAGCCACGCTGATTTCCTCCGTGTACGACGACGTATTTTCCAATTAGAGACAAATTGCAAAAATTACGCCACCTTTGCGGCCAGGTCAGTTTACTGGTTGTACAGACCGACGTGGGAGGGCTAAAGTATTGCAAAAATTACGCCACCTTTGCGGCCAGGTCAGTTTACTGGTTGTACAGACCGACGTGGGAGTGCTAAAGTATCAGAAAACCAGCTCAAACTTACTTGAGCCAGCGGTTTTCGTCAAGCTCCATGAAGCGATACAATGATATGATGTCGAATGCTGCTCTCAAGGCCTGAACACTTTTGTATGCAAGCTGTAGGTTAAGAGAAAGAATGAAATGGAATTATCACTCAACTGACTACAAAATACAGATACAAAATTACACACGAACGATTTCCAGTAAATTTCTCCACCACAGTACCATCTAACCAATAACTTAGTAAAAATTAAACGAACGTAACCGTGTAATATGTAGGGATTATGTAGACATGTTATAAAAAGCTCTGACGCACTGTGGCAGGTAAGCCATATTTTGCTGCATGGCATGACGTTCAATTTATAACCTTTCAGTCTCGAAACTTACAAGAACATATGACTTCTGATCGCTAGGAACAAAAACAATACCTCATCCACAAACTTTTGTGGTTTTTGGTGAGTAATTTTCACGCTGCGGACATCCTCTGCCGTCCTAAATGAAAACAAAAAACAGCTAGTTTAAAAAGCTTGAATTTGTAAGTGAAGTCTTTAATTTCTCACGTAGTTTTATGAACTCTGAATGATATATCAATAGATGTAATAGATAGTATCGTGAGATTACGTTGTCTAGAGGCTCGTACCAGACTGGGTGTGGCATTCTGTAGGCTTCATCCCCAGTTGTGCTTCCATTTTTACCAAAATGACTGATGGCTGTTTCCTTGGATGGAGTGGTTACCACTGGCGTTGGTTGTTGGACTTCTGATGTACTTTGATTTAGAATGGCATTTGTGGAAAACAAGGAAGTCTGCAAGTAACAAAAGTTCCTACTAATGGTAATAATGATAATAATACTTAATATGATAATAGTAATAATAATAATAATTGTAAAAATCATCATGGTTATCATAATATAACGGCTGTTTACTGAGAACGAAGAAACGAACTAATTTCCCCGGCGGAGGAAAATATTACTTTCGCGAGTATGTGCTCCTTTCGTGACATACTCCTTTCGATAATTTTTCCTTGCGTAATGTATGTAAACCCAATATCCCTTATTTTTTGCTTTATTTCGTCATATTTTACTCTCAGAACCCCTGGATAACTAAGATTTATTTTCTCACCTTAATCGCTATCCCTTATAACACTGTAAGTAGTCTATAACTTACCCCTGTTCGCCGTGGCTGTGCAATTCCGCACAATTTTCTCAAGAAATCGACCTCAGAAATCGGTTTGACGAAAGTAAAACAATTTTCAATTCCTCTCATTGAAAGAGGAACCCGCTGGAGTCCAGTTGTGGCCATTTTGAACATTAGAACGATCAAAGAAATACAGTCTGATGCTTATTCCCTTTCTTCTGTCAGCTGTCGCTTTTTAAAATCAATTTTTGTTTTTAGGATGACGCAATTTGTAGACGCGATTGCAGTATTCTTCTGACGTAATTGAGAGCTTCCTTTGCAATTACCTCTTGAATTATATTTAATCCGTTTTGCTCCGGCCGGTATTGATGAGTCGGACCAAAGACTTCAAATTTTAATGTTTTACAATTTTTTATATTTAACCAAGCAGCTAATGAGATGTTTCGCTCAATAGAATATACCAAGTGGACTATCACATTTTCTTTTCTTTGGCCTTGGATCCACTGAAATAGAGAAAAAAAAGTTTTGTTTCTTTTTCAGTTTCGAATACGTATTAGCTGTATAGAATAATACCAGATAACTGAGGTACACCAAAGGACGACTTAATCGACAGAATGACACAAAATAACATAGAGTCACCCAGAATAAAAACGCGCGCAAAAAAAACTACGAGCTTACGATGTACAAGCATGGAGAAGTTTAATCATGGTATTTGCAAATTTCAAATTCCTCCCTCAGGTGAAATGCTCGATTTAAGTAATCAATTCATGTACTTCGCTTAATCGAGAACAAGGAGGAAAGTCTCACTGAATTTTCGTAACATTTTCATAGTTTCGTATCGCGGAAGTAAATCCAAAAGTTTCTCCTCGACGGTCGCGTCTTTTGACTGTATCTAAATAACACTCAAGCTTCCTCTGATTTCTAAAATTAATTAAAATCTAGCTCTACTTGAAATTGTCTTTGCGATTAGATTTGAATCAGGATCCTCCATGCGATTAGATTCGACTCAGGATCCTCCAGGGTCTTTTCTCTCTTCCTTTTTAAAAGGTGGGACGCGTGCCAAATATTTTTGTGGCGTTCATCGACACCGATAATTTTATATGATAATTTTATGTCTCAATTCCGACCACAGATATTTCCTCATGATTTCAGCTGAGATAAAGGAGGTTAACACATAAAATGCTTGGGAAAAGACAAATTTGAGTAAAGTTTTTAATTGTTTTTGTTGATGTCGCTGTTACCGCTGTTATATTTTAAATTCCTAACTTTTTGTATAAAAAGGCCCTAGATAAATAGCTCCAGCCCTCTCCCTCCCAAAAACGGCAAAAAAAAAAAGTTGAAACAAGAACAAAAATTGGTAGCATCGAACATCGCTTGTCTTTTGTAGAGAGCATTTTCGATATTATTTTAGGGAAGAGAACGAAATCCATTAATAAAAGCTATATGCAAATTTTTCTCAAGTTCCTTTTCTATTTCATGATCGATAAGTCATAAAAAAAACTTTATTCTTCTTTATAAACCTTTTTTCTCTTTCTTTATTATACAAGTCCTTGAAATTATGGACGAATATACAACAAAAAATTGTAGCTATTCCTATTCTATTCAGTGGATTAACTGAGCTTCCCAAATCGACCTGTCGTTATGAACGAAACCTTATTATGAAAATAAATCTTCAAAAAAATGCTTGCAGCTGTCAGTTCCATGTGGAAATTAATGCAAATGACGCAAATGGATGTTATCCGCTTCGCTCGATGGAGAGAATTGGGTCTCTTAGGAATATCTTCACATGTTAACATACGTATTAGAAACCGAAATTAGTCCTTTGACCAACATTGTAAAAATTTCGATTAAGGATAATGATCTTGTTTCTTTCAAGTGACCTTGTTTCTTTCAAGTGATCTTGTTTCTTTCAAGTGATCTTGTTTCTTTCAAGCAGCTGAAGATGTTTTCTCGCCAAGTGTTTGTGATAACCACATTTGGAAGCTCGGTAAATTTCATTTTCGTTTTATTTCAACTACACAGAAATAGGAGTTAAGGCTGAATATCAAATCTTACCATGGGGTGAAAGTCAAACTCAAGTTTTTCATGCATTAAGTACAGTCATCTCCTACCTTCCAAAATTCAACGTTCTTTGGTGCCCAACACTAGACTTATTTAGCCAAACGCGTTTTCTTTTATTAGTCTGGTAGCTATGGTTACGATAGAAACTGTTGGTTTCGAGCCAAGATGAAAATTAATATTAGAAATGAACTTCCCTCTTACTGTTTGGGCTCTTTGCACAAAAAGCTAAATTGGTAGAATAATACTCGGCGAAGAATTTAACTCAGTGCAACGGATTGACTGGAGTAATGTGTCTTGGACTATGAAATGTCATTATTAATTCCTTGAAAGTGTCGCACGTCACGTCAGGTGCAAAGGCATTATAATTATAGATCGTCTTTGGTAATTCATGTCAAACAAACGCAATGCAGGTGAATTTGAGAGAAGAAACGAGAGACTTTAATAAGAATTAAAGGCAAGTCCAGCGAAAATGGTTTTGAGACTCACACAAACATAGATAAAGAGGAAAATTTTGCACTTCGTACTCCTTAGCTCGATGAATTTTATTAAATTGATTACAGTGTGTACATAGTTAATCTATGTTAATTAGACTGGAAAGATAGATGTTTTCTTTCTGTCATCCATAATTTTCTGAAACGTGTTGATTTTCCTTGTGTGATTCTTTATCTTATTTTCTACAATCAGTTTATTTAACAAATAGAGAAGCCTTGACTGTGCTCTGTTCTGTTATAAAGCACGCAGGAAGCGGCTAGAGCACGAAAGAAGTGTAGGGAGAAACACGAGACGAATTCGCCATTGTTTTTTTAACTCCTTTCGTTGAATTGAAATACGGAAAGAGAAAGATACCCGTAAAACTACATGGATTAACGACGCGCGAGGCTTCTGACGTTATTACCAAGTTTAAATCATACACTAGAGTAAGGAGAATATGAACCTTTTTGTGCACATCAGGAACAAAATCTCATTCACGCAGCACGAAATTTAAATACCCGCTTATTAAACAATTGAGCAAATGACGATAGTCTTCTACATGATTCAACGGCGTGGTAGGCTTCGGACGTTAATACCGGTTACACATGCTCTCATCACCTTTGTATCACACAGTGAGCCTCTAATTGAATATATCTTTCGCCAGTTTTAAGCAATGTAAAGGAAAAAACGGTGACATTTCTTTACTTCAGATACGAAAGCTACAATCGCCCCACCATCCACCTCACCGTGACTATTTGCATCCTAAAAAAATCTACCATAATCACCCCCACGGGGAGGATTTGTCGTATCATCAGTTTTGCCGATGGTTTAAATCTGCCGCTCGTATGATAATCGGAAATTTGAAAAATCGCGCGTGTATTTTAAAGCTGTTTCCGCCATTGTTCCAAAGTAGCCATATACGGTCATTGTAATCGTTAAACAAAGCCTGCTCAACTTTCAGCTGATCCGCTTTTCTTGATAGGGCTATTATAGCCTCTTTCTTATAAAAGGCGTTTTAATTAATTTACGTACTGGTAAACACATTTATGATTACTTCTTTACGATTGTTTGCCCAAGCATCAACTGGGAGAGAAAGTTAGTTTCTAAAGAAACTGTGGCATTAGGTTGGTGGGGGGTGGGGGGGGGGGGAGAGGTAATAAAACTTAATTCGGTTTGATTAACTGAGTTCATAACTGTAAATTAGCCACCGTAGAAAATTACTAAAGTTGGCGTTCCGAGCGTTGGCCCTTGCTCAGAGTGAATGATGAAGGACTAACGTTCGAAACGTCAGCTTTAGTAACTCTCTACCGTGGCTAATTTACAGTATCAACTCGTTCGCATAAAACTAAATTTTCCCCTTTGCGAGAACTTCTTAGTGATCGACGTGAACACGACTTTATCCTATTGTCTCAGTAAATTTTAGGTTGTTTTTACTAGTTTTAAATCAAATTTGGAAGTCTTGTTTGATTTTTCTATGAGCGATGCGCTTTTGATTCAGTATACTAGTTTTCAAACCAAGATGCAATTTCGCATGAGGTGACTTAGAGCGCATATATCTTTTGTTCTGCTTCTCTTTAAGTTTGTAAAGCACGGTTCCATGCATGCACGAGTTGTACAAACTTTAATTAGAGTCAAGCACGTACCTTGGTAAATGAGAGAAAATGTGGAACCCTCATCCCTCTTTTTCTTTCCAATTGCAATTGATTGCTGTTGCTAAAAAAATGTTCAATCTAACCTTGTAAATAAGGATCATAATAAGCATAATGACGTCGAAGCGCGCAACCTACAGCGAAAGAAACCGTGATACTTAGCCACCGTTATTCGCTAGTAATGATGATGATGGTTGTTGATGGAAGTCTCTTTAGCGGGATGTGCACTTAATAAAAAAAGCGACATTAGCAGCGTGTCAACGCGGAACGTTTGTAAAGGTAGTTGCACTAAGCTAACTTGGGGATGACGAATGGAAAGAGGACCAAAGGGTTAACGGAGATCAAGTTTCTCAAACTCTTCCCAAAAGGAAAATGCCTAGGAACGAGATTAGGTCTCTCGCAAAATGGCTTCGCGCGCTTTTATTGAAAACATTTTTAAAAAGCATCCCCACACACAATAGCGTAAGCAGAGCAAAAAAAGCTGCAAGGCCTTGCGCGAAACGAAATGAAAGAAAAAAGAATAAACTGATGAAAAAGCGGCGATCATTTCGTAAAATGCTTAATTTCACTAAGTTTTGAAGAGCTACACTGGAAATGTCTGGCTCCCAGTCCGTATATCATGACCTCGAGTCAAAATATTTTCCCGTGCCTTCCTCTCATTAGTCGAAATGGTCTTGACAACGTTCCCGTATCAGCTGGTGCTACTTCTGGGCTGGATGTGCCTTCCTACTACTCCAAATTTAGGATCCTCCATATTCCGATGAGAGAAAAGGCCTGGCATGAGTGGAGCTACAACCGAGGGCGGAGAGTCAACCTCAGGGCTATTATCTGGACTCTGTTTAGCCTTGGTCTTCATGTTCAACTGATTCGGCCTTATCCCGTTACTCATTCTTTCGTCCGGTCCAAGAATTTTCTGAATGGTTGCAAACAACACTAAGACAAACAGACTGACAATTCCATAAGCTCTAAATGTCATTTTGGTACCAAACTGGTGTATAAGCACACCACCTATTATCGCGCCGCATCCCCTCCCTAAGCCGTGATGCAATCCTTGTAAAATGCCTTGAGCGGAGGTCGCGTATCCAGGGGGTGCAATGCGACCTACATAGCTTGTGCAAGCTGCCCACACTGCAGCATGTGTCATTCCTTGCAAAATTTCCAGAGGAAGCACTAACCATGGATTGTTTAAGAACGAAATGTACACAAAACGAATTAAATTCCCCAAAAGGCCGACGTAGAGGACGCGAATGTGACCAACGCAGCCAATGAGGCGACCCACATTGAAATAACACGCGATTTCCGAAATATGATCGATCAACGAAGCTATCCCGAACAGAGTCGGCGGACCACCGAGGTCTTCAAGATGCCAGAAAAGAAAAGTGAAAATGAGGCCGACTCCAAAACCTAAGAAAAATGTCACGAGTAAAAACGTACCGTATCGCACTGATAGCAGAATGCGGTATAGTCCGGATCCTTCGCCCCGAAGTCCTTCGTCCAATTCTAATTTTTCTTTGTTTGGGAAGGTGAAGCGGGTAGCCACAGTCAAGGCGCACACCATGAAAACGAAAAAGAAATAAAAGCCAACCGTGTAATTCTGGCTGATTATTTCACCACAAACTTCAACTCCACTGATGCTATCGATGACAAAACCTAAAAGAAACATGGCTGTTCCCCATCCAAGGCTTCCCCACATGCGCTGGCGCCCGTAAAGTTCTTTGTTCTCTCCTAGCATCCCAAGAGTTGCTGAGTCTGCCAGTGTTATGGCTGGAGCCGAGAAAAATTCTCCCACGACCGTTAAAAAGAGTAGGACTAAAAATACTTGGTGTACTCCTTCACGATCATAAACTAAAGAACTCTTGGCTTTGAATTCGGGCTCTTTTTTGTCCGGGGTGTTAGGCGCGAGGAAATCTTTGATCTCTGATGTCTCTCCGTCAACAATTTGCGATACATTTTCGGTGAGAATGAAATATTTCCTACACGTAACAGGTGCTGGTTTTATAAAAGCCAACGAGAAGTTGAAGGAAATCCAACACATCAGCGAAAATATCATCAAAAGTTTCCGCTTGTTCAAACGGTCGGCCAGAGATCCTAGAAGTGGCGCGCTGAAAAATTCCACCATCGGACGGCAGCCAACTAGAATGCCGCTTAAACTTGGGTTCATTCCCAGCTGCTTAAAATACACTCCTAGAAGTGGGAAAAACGAACCAACGGCTCCCCAGTAACAAAAATAAAATACCTTGGACACTAAAAGCTTCCTGTTCACGCGAATGAACTTGGGACAAAATGAATTTCTCATTTTCTCGTTGTGTTCAATTTCGGAGTTTACCCCATTGGACTGCGCCATTACTAGAAAGACGCAAATTTCATAATTAGCCAAAAATATCACTTTGGATTCAAGCGTGGTGTATCTTTAAACAAAAGGAACACGGTAACTGTTTAATTTTTAAAGTTCTTGCAGAGAATTAATTGCTAGTACCGACTAGTGAAACTATTTGAGTGGTCTGTGGTTGTATTGTTCTAGGCTTGAAACACGTAGTACTTTCACCTCGGTCGACCGGCACGATTTTTTAAAAATGTAGGTTTCGATTTTGAGAAGATCTCAACCGTTCCTAACGGTTAAGTTTACGCGAAATCGTTCATGAAAATGATATCACCTTTTAAAAACTATACAGTTTGTATAAAATTTTAAATGAGGGAAATTGTAGTCATGCAGTCAGATTAAAACGTCCCAAGAAGTTTCATTGCAACATAATGACTTCTCGAAAGACGGCTTGTCTAAAGAACAAGTGCAAAAGATGACAATTGAACTAAGAAAAGTAACTCTAAAAAACCGTTCCTCAAAATTTATTTTCACATGAAACCGTTGCCAGGTTTTCACGATAGAGAAAACCTTTTTTCTGTATCGCGTTTAGAATGCTGTTGTACCAGATGACAGATGTCTTAATTCCACCTAAATATGCCTGCTCGAGAGTTATCCGCCGCTTCACTGGTTTCGTTCTACTTTGCGTTAGGATTTGGCTTGAAGGCATGCACAGCCCTCTGAACCAATGGGATGCAACACGGAAACTAAATGCGACTTCGTTAATCGCGTTTAATTTTTACTCGTACTTCAAAAAATTCGCTTGTTTTCACTTTGAGCTCTCATTGGCTCCTTAACCTTTTAACCCTTAAGAGTGACTAGCATCTAATTTCTCCTTACAATATCAGCCCTGAATCATGCAGTAAGGTCATGAGAATAAAGAAAATTATCAGGAACAAAAGAAGCTGTTGACTGTTACACAAATTCTTCTTGTGGAGAATACCTTTACTGATGTTAGGGTGTAACGAGTTAACAAATTTACCTTTGTATTAATTTGGGTGCTACGACACAGGGTGCTTACCACCAGGCCAAGAAATCCGGAAATTTTCGAGTTGAGGTCAAATGGTAAGGTTACTTTCCGGAAATTCCGTTGGGAAATTTTGGAAGACATATAGAGGTACTTCTCTTTTTTTTCCTTCTTCGGGAGGAACGGCGGAAAATACTTTACCACTTGAATGAATCTTCGGTTTCCAGATTAGAAAGGGGTGAAACACCTGATAATAGTACGCGTAATCTCATCGGTCGAATTCGGAAAATCGCGCTCCATTATACAACGGTTACACCGACCGGATTTTCAATGTTAAAAAGACCCATGAACAATGAGCGCCCTAAACCAAATTTAAGTCGTTTCATTACTGGTTATTCAACTTTATTACAACTATCGTCATTTTTGTTCATCTTCACAAATATTATCCCCGTATACTAGAAGCAAACTGAATTGCTGTGACGAGTTATCGCCTAAAGTGTTCACGCTTTTATAACTTTTGAAGCTTAAGACGTTACGACGTACACTAAAAAGCCAAATGCAAGTGTCATAAAAATTAGAATGATTACTGATGCAGCACTGAACAGATGCCTGTAATTAAATAATCCGTACCAGCAGAGTATAAGAATAATTGCCAAGATAGGAAGGAAGAGCTTTGAAGGGTCCATTGAGAATATTAACCCTTCCTCATCTTGTCTACCCGAATGTTCCCCTGGTACCCTCTGTGCATCAGATATTTGGGCGTGGATCACGGACTGATCGGCGACTCCATAAAAAGAGACTGGAGCGGAGTCATCTTGAAGAAGTTTTCCGTTGTATATGAGACGCACCCTCATCCCATTGTTAAGTTCATTCTGAAAACATAACCTGTAAGCAAAAGAGAATTAGAACAATTTTTAACTGAGTTTCGAGAAAGTCATCTAGGATTGCTTTGTTTTCACATCACTTGCTCTGTGATTGCTCCAGAAAACTTGCACCAATCTCTAAACCAATCACAATCAAAACTAAAACCAATCATGGCTCGGTCACCCATGTTTCCCCACGCTTTAAGCAATTTGGTAGCTTTTACTGTTAGATTTCATTGGCCCTTGACTCTTTAACTGCCAAGATCTCATTACTAATTCTCCTTACTATCTGCCAAATGATTCTCAACATGTAAGTTTGCAGAATTTGGTATTAGATCAATTAGTAATCCCATACTTGATATTTTTCTTCATTCTCATCACTTGTCTTCATAATATTGTATAGATATAGTAAGGAGAAATTCTGTCTTGGTCACTCATGGGAGTCAAATTTTACTTTACCTTTTCAATTCTCCAACTGCTATACTTCTATTTACAGATAAATTCCTTTGATTCTCCATGAATTTGACACGGATTGATATAGGTTCTTCAGTGGGACCTTGTTGGCCACTAGCATCAGATGTGCTTTGAGTCGGTCCTCTCTGGCGCACTCTGTCATTCTCTGGTTGTGACGCTGACCTATCATGAGTATCATCATATAATGGTGTTGTTGTTGTTTGACTGAGTCCAATATTCTCTGAGTCAACCTCTTGTGCTGATCCTAATGTCAATTAGAAAAAGGCAATATAAAACCAAAAAAGGCAATACAAGACAATTTGGAAAGTCTGAGAAACCTCAAAGTGTATCACTTGAGGAACTTCCCTAAGCTCCCTTCAAATGCTACTTGATATTTACTTAATTAAATAATATCACGTTTAATTCACCCTTAAACTACTAAGAGTGATAAGAATCTAATTTATCCCAAAAGTAACCACCCTGAAATAAATATTTAGGTCATTATAATAATGGAAATAATTGAGAGGTCAAGAAGCTCTTGATTATTGCGGAAATTCTTCAAAGTTGAAAAGTATCTGTTGATGTTAGTTTGAGAATTTGTCGATGGATTAACTATTAATCCTCTTATTAATATATTTTTCTTTATTCTTATCACATATCTGCATGGTACTGTACCTGATATTGTAAGGAGAAATTCTGTCTTGGTCACTCATGGGAGTGAAAGAGTTCATATTCTTAAATGCAACAACATCAAATGCTATTGACTGATTTAAAACAAAATATGCAAAAGCTGGAGGGGGGGAGGTTAATTCTCTCTGAGATTATATGTTTGGCTGCTATATGGACGCATTTTGATTGGTTCTTACTTATGATCTATTGGAGGAGAGATGCATAGATGACATTTCCATTAAACACATTTTGCTTCTTTATCATACAAAACAAATAGATTCCATATTGTCATGGGTCTGTGAAGTAATGGATCAAAGAAGACGTAAAGATATAGTAAGAAATAACATAAACAACAAAGTAAGAAATAATTATTCCAAGGAACCAAGGATAGTAACTGATATGCTAAATAAATTGGAGTGGCTATCTCTTGAATGGAGATGAATTCCCTCTTGATTATCGATGTTTCATTGCATTGTTTATCATACTGTTGATATCGATAAAGATTCATATCTAACTCCTTTACTACACACTTCAAGGAGTAGTAACTCCAAAACCTTCATAAGACCACATTCAAATTGCAATCAATATGCATACAGCTTTTTTCTGTGGTCAGTCAACCAATGGAATAGACTTGCAGGTGACTTTGTAAATATAGATGATAATTTAAAATTTAAGGCCACTCTACGCAACCATCTTATTGAAACTAGGAATTGGTTAAAAATTTCTCTTATCACATATATATATATTTATTACTAGTGTTAATTTATTACTTATATATTAATTATTTTGTTGTATTTATATTGATGTGATGCGTTGATACACTTAATCAATTAATGGTAGAAGTAGAAGTAGAATATCAGTGATACACTCGATCAGCTGTGCCTCGCGTGGTACCTTTCTATTCTTGCCACATGTTGATGTCATCTGTGACCTAACTACTGAACAGAGGAATGGCAACATAAAATCTACTTGTAAAATCGATAATCGATCTTGGCAAGATTTCCGTATCGTCCCTTCTTTCATTAAGCATGCGGTTCGTTGATAAAAGAAAACAAAGGCAATAGACTACGACAAGTACTATGGCTTTGTTTAGAGTGGTTCGGGGTTATACGGAAATCTTTCTTCGATCTTCATCGCTTAGGCCTACACACCCTGCTGAGCACCAGCTAGCAACTTGCAGTTGTGGCCTGCTGCTGCTTGGATGTTCAGGCGACGTGTACGCATATGGCGATAAGAAGTTGAAAGTGCAGGTGTAAATAAAATGTCCTACCTTGTTCCTGACTTGTGTTCTCATCGGCACGATCAGTAGGGTAAAAAGAACCACTTTGGTTAGGATCTGACGAAATGTTTGATTCAAATACATGTTCTGTTGCGGTGCGATTCGTTGCATTTGAATTATACACCAAGTGAACTAAAAGCATCGTCAAAAGAGTCGCCAGAACGCTAACCACGAAAAGAACTTCATTATCAATTCCTTCGATAATAGAAGGTGCCATTAGTATTGCTTTTTAGGTATAGGATTGTGATAAAACCGAAAAAATTACTATAAGCTGTTCCGTTTAAAAATAAAACAAAAATTTCGCCCAACTTTTGACTACATAGGACATTTTGATCTAATCACATGACAAACTTCCTTTCCAAGTGTATGCTGGCTGGGAAGTCTAGTGCGGGCTCAAGCTGCGGACGTGCCAACCCCCGATCTGGACGCAAGGACAAACTGGTCTGCCCTCAGAGTGTTAGCATTTGTCATAAAATCCAGGTTGGAAAATTTAAGAATGATGATCCTTAAGAACAATCGCTGTAGCGTGATTTCCCTTCCTGTAACTTCCGGACAGACTCGTTGCACGGGATGGGTTGTCGTTTTCTAAACCAGTCTAGAAAACTGTTTCACAAGATCGAAATTAATGGGTTATAATCTGTTCAGCTAAATTACATTTTAGCCTTCGATCTCTAAAATCAAGTACACCTCTCCTGATTTCTGATTATTGAAATATATTTCTACAAGGTATATCGAATGGGTCGTCGAGTTTCAAATCGTACAGGCCTTTCACGTTTGTATATGCATGAGCCTGGAACTCGAGAGAGCTCGATATTTTTGGTATGCAAATATTTTTCTGCATAACCTGCAAGTCTCCTTCGTTGCATTAGGATTACTTGGACGAAAACGGGTCTAAAGGAGGGGAATCGAGACTAAAAAGTCGGATGTAACGGTCCAAGAAAACCTGCCAGGGCATGGATCCATTGTACGCATATTAATGATTTGCGATGATGATGAATTATTAGCTTTGAGATAGTTTGAAAGGGGCAGTCTTAACTACTTTAATTAGCACTGGCCAGGGTTGTGTGTTCCATCTTGGTGACTCTGATCTCTCCTTGAAGTTTTGCTCATGGGTGACAAGTTGTGATTTTACTTGTAGAGAAAAATGAATCAACACATGAATACATATCTTCTACAAGTTGTAAGAGTTCTTTCAGTGCAAAAGGTCGTTAAAATCTTTAGAAGCATATCACTGGAAATCATCTAATTTCCAATGAATCCCAGGAAATAAAAATCAATCATGGCTTTGAGAATCTGCTGATATTAAAACATTAAAATGGCCTTTAAATTACAGGTGATAAAGAACAGGACCAATAATGAATGTGGAACATGAAGTGAAACTTTTAGTGCAGGAAATGAAAAGACTTGGGAAACCAAATTCTGATGGCAAGATAACAGTCAAGTTTGGAGTGCTATTTAGTGATGATCGTTGTGCCAACATCTTTGAAGGTAAAGCAGACACATAAACTTTCTCCATACTCTTTCAAGTGAAGTGGATTTGTCTCAGCTGTTTTTTCATAAATTCTCACAGAAAGACTCCATTCTTATATTGTCTCATCACTCTCTCCCATTTCAATCAATCTTTCTCACAACATCCAGTAGACAAATAAATCATACTGCTTATTCACATGAGCACAGGACAGTATATGTGTCTATGTTGTTTCAATCTTATTTTATACTTTTACCCTTGTTAGATTATTGTCACTTTGATCTCCCCTGTCAGGTCCTGCTTCCTTCCAGAGAAAACTTTAGATTAAGTTAATTATCCAAGGAAAAGTGCAAACATGCTCTCATTTCTCAAAAAACCACAGCCACAGACCTCACCCATGAATAATAATTTTTTGTCATGATTGTATGAGATCATAACATCTTAAGAAAGATTTGAGCTCAGTACAAAAAAGTTCCCCAACATCACATAATATCTTCAATGTTCATGGTTATTTCCAAGTTTGACAGTTGAAATCCTTTTTTTTTTTTTTTTTTTTTTTTTTTTCACAGCCCTTGTGGGAACTTTGAAAGCAGCTAAGAAGAAGAAGATTGTGACTTATGCAGGGGAATTACTTCTCCAAGGTGTACATGATGATGTGGACATTATACTGCTGGTGGATGAAGAATAGCCCAAATAAGTCACTAAAAATATTTACAATTTTCAGGCAAGAGAATAGTTATTGATTTATTCACAAATTGAAAGGTTCTGAAATAAATTTTGTAACTTATCCTTTTGTAAAAATGAATTGTTTGTGATATTTGTCTTTATAACAGTCTGTTGATGACTCTGTTGTAGAGATGTGTATTTTACATACTAGTTAATTTTTGTAATAAAAATGTAATACAATCCTTTTTATTAAGGAAGTACTGAGTAATTTCATTTATTTTTCTCTGCATGTTGTTAACAAAATTCCCCCACTGAAACCTATCAACAAACCCTTGCATGAACCATTGTCTTAATTGAAGCAGTCACTTATTTTCCTAATGTGTGCATGTGAAGTGTTTATTGATAATTTATTATGAATGGTAATTATATGTACCTTTCTCTTGCCAATAACAACATTTCTACCAACAAATTGTTTGAAAATCTATTATCTATGAACAAATTACAAAATGGTTTTGTTCTTAGTAGTAACATCAATCTCCTGGCACACTTCAAGTACAATCTTCCATCTGGTTTTAAATTGTACTGTCATAAGCTAAATGCATTTTAGCATTTAAGCCTGGGGTTTGATGCCATGTAAAAGAAAGTCACTGAATGCCTTCTCTACAAATGAGCAGAACACAACACTTCATTTACATTATTTTCCACATTGATGAAGTTTCACTGCCGTTGCCAAAATTGTGTTAAATATTTGTAGCAGATTGTGGCTCATATTCATGCCAACACTATCATGGCAAGGTCAGATCTAATAAACCCTGTAGATAGGTCAAGTTGAAGTTCTCACGCATGGACTTCCCCAAAAAGGGAAGTACCTGAAAGTGGAGTAACTTGCCTACTCACAAGGAAATGTGTGTTGCTTTTAGTTACTGGCTCATTCATGTAGTGAGGCGTTTATGATGATCAGGTCACCCTTAAATCAGTAGCCCAACCTGGTGGTTTACTGTCATAACTAAAATATTCCTCAGCACTGCAGCTTGCTTCTGATGCCTCTTGGAAGCCACTCTCTCTATTTGACTGTTGGGTTAGTTCAGTGTCAGTGTCGTCACTGTAAGGGTTTTCAAGAAGCTTTAGAACTCTTCGAACCTGGCAGTAAATAAAATGGTGACAACAATGTTGAGAAAAGATGTTTTCAACTCAATCATTGACCAATTAACCCTTTTCACCCTAATATCACTGCATATTCTCCAAATTACTCCTATATACATTTCCTAACCTGCTAACAAGGAGACTTAGTTTGACAATCATGAGGTTCTTTAGTTGGTGATCATTTCCTTTATTCTTGCAAACTCCATGTTAGATTAAGGGGTGACATTGTAAAAAGAAATTGGATGCTAGTCACTCTTGGGGTTCAATGGGTTAGGATGCTCTACCACAGAGCTACATGTAACTTACAGTGGTTGGGCCACTTAATATCCTTTATACTGCTAAAGATTTCAACGTTCTCAGAAAATGAGAGCGGTTTAATTGTAATCATCATGATAATTTATTCCTTTATCTTTAAAAAGGTATATCTCTACTGTGCCTTATTGCTCTGAAAATCTGTTCTCCTTCAAGTTGGAGTAGGCTAAACTACCTTAATCACAATTGTATTGTTTTAAATTTCTCAGCTAGGTCTCAGCTAGGTATTTTTCATTCTGGTAACAGCAGCTTTAATTTACCTCTGTAAAGTCTCCCTTCTCTGCTGCAGAAATGGCATTTTGAGCAATATAATTCCTGAGGATAAATCTGCAAGAAAAAATATGAACTATAAGAGAGCTCACATGTAAAGAAATCATTGTCATGGAAACAGGAAGTAGGAGCCAAGTTAAATGAGAGCAGGAAAGGGTATGGGAGGGGGGGAGGGGGAAGAGAAATGGGCAAACACATTGCCGTGAAGAGTGGGAAAAAATGCCTTCATTTGTGGATGATACAAGCCATAAAGAGCTGGAGATCAGGAGATGGGAGTTAAAGGTACAGGAGACAAGGAAGCAAGGTATGTGGAGAAGGAGACTCTTGTATACAATAAAATGATTTAAGGTTGGAAAATACATACACCTCAAGGTAGAAGCCACTAACAGTAGGGAAGCAATCCTTGTTTCTATTGTTAACTTGTGAGAAATGAATAACTCTTTTTTCCCCACAGGTCATAAAACACAGCTGAATGACTCATTTGATATCCCTCTGGTAACAAAATAAAGTTCAGATTTACCTTGGATTATTAGATTTCATTGTTTCAACTCTCTCCTTGTTTGCCTAAAAAGAAAATAAATGAATAAATAAAAAATTTTTAAAAAACTATAAGAATCAGAGGATGATTTGATAACTTGTGGGGCTTTAAACTGTCAACAAAATTGTGCATCAAATCAAAATGATAATCATGATAGAGTATGAAAAAAAAATTATAGCTCTCAATTTTACAAGTTAGATGAAATAAAAGCGCAATACATTTTGCATGAACCTCAAAGGCAAAAAATTATCTCAATTTTTTCAATCACTTATGACTATTTACAACTTGAATGTTTCATACTTTCTCATGATCTGGTCCATTTTCAAAATCTGCATTAAGACGCAACCTGAAAATAAAAGAAAACAACCACAGTTATGATTAGCAAAAGGTAATTACTTTTAGTTAATTGTAATTATTACATTACCTCAATCTTCTCCTTGCATCAGCAAGTACATGCACTTGTTAACCATTCAATTATCCAAAATTCAGAGAGGTAGTGGACTAGTGTTAACTAAAGCACACTCTGTTCCTGATAAAAGTGCATGGATTTGTGCCTTGGCCAGGGTCCTAATTACATTGAATGTGTTGTGATCTAAAAAAATACACTTGACTTTTATTATACATCTCTAGCTCCACTCGATTGGATAAATAGGCACCAGTGGGTTGTCACAGAACACTATCAAACTGTTGGAAGGTGAATAGGGTGGAGAGGGAGGGGGCAGGGTGGAATAGAAATGGGGTAGGATGGAGAGGGATGGGGTGGGGTGCCATCCAAGAACATGATATGTGCTTGTAGCTTTTTTTGATATTATGATCATAGTCATTCAACTTCAGAATTTGCCTTATTGTTACTATAAAGCTCTAGCTTCATAATGCCCCTGTAGAAGTAATCCAATCCCTCAGTCTTGTCTCAAAGACATTTTTACTGTCAGTTACCATTCCAATTTCCTAACGTTGTATCTGTCAGGAATAATTTCACTCCAAACTCTACTCTAATTTGTTAATTCATATTTGATCCTTATGCTAAACTTAGAAAACAATAATTTACTCTGTACCTGTATTGATCAATCCAATCTTTCCACAGTTGCCTGTCTTTGCCTCTCTTTTCATCAGGTTTTAACTCCTAAAATAACAAATAAGCAAGAAAAAAAAAAGTTATCAGTTTTAAGCAAATTAAATTATAACTAATTAATAAAAATAAATTAAAATTTTGACTCAAAGAAATTAAAATACTAGCCAGGGGTGAGTGGGGCATCTTACATTCATCTGCTGAACCCTCTCTCTCCTTTCTAGCTCCTTTTGAATCAAAGATGCTCCATTTCCTAATTGCTGCAGGAGACTGGGGCTAGTCTGAAGAAGTGTCATCAGCATCTGAAATTCTCTAATTTAAAAAACAATTAGTTTCCAAAAGCCCCCTCTGCAGCAACAGCAAGCATAATCTGTAACTACATGGCTTAAGAAATGAACTATTATAAAAATCTCCATTCAGAAGGAAATGTGTTCAGGAAAAAGTATAAAAAAGTTCTAGAGAGCTGAAAAATCTCAAATCAGTAACAACCCTTACAGCTCAAATTTGAATGAAAACAATCCCATAAGCGATGGCTTTTTAAGAAACAAAAAGGATTACTTAATGTGATAAAAGTACCTAAACATACCTTGCCCCAAGGAATGGTTTTGAAGCTTTCTTCAAGTCATCCACTGTTTGACACTGGGACAATAGGTACTCCAGAACATTTTCATCACTACGTAAAAAGAATTAATAAGGAATATTTAATTTCAGATGGACAATCCAAGCTAGCATGGATTGGCTGCAAGCTAAAAGGAAAAAAATCTAATATCATGAGTTACAGGAGCTACAAGGCATACAATCACAAATAGGCTCATCCATGTCACTAACTACTTGGAGACAGTGAGAACCTACCTGTCATCGCCTTCAGTGCTACTTAGCAATGAGATTCTGTGAAGGCATCTAAAACAATTGGTAAAATCAGCACCTGGAGGGAGAAAAAAATAAATATTGAAAAAATTTCAAGTTTTTTTTACCAGAAACCTTCTAAAACAAAGTAATTCTCTCTGCATTCATTCACCAAAAAATAAAATGTTTTGTGACCTGTCTTGTGCATAGTTTCCAAAAGACTTTTCACCAGATCCCTGTGAAGCAATTTGAGATATCAAATTAAGTGAAAAGTACACATGGTTACTGGCAGTAACTGACACTATTTATACTTGGTGATCATCAAGATGTCTGAAATCTGATTATTCAAGCATTACATCATATCTTAACCATCCACTGCTATAAGATTTGAAAACGATGCAATCATTCCTAAAAATGGTCAGTTTTCAAGAAGAAGCATAGACAGTACATTTACCTCATTAAATGAAATAACATGCAGTATGTTACTCTTGACTAGGAATCAACTGTTGTGAGCTATCAGCAAGAAGCATGATTTATTCTTCTCAAGCTCAGTCAATAAAGATGAATTACCATTTGACAGTATCACATTAACTATGTTAAACTCAGAGCCACACAAACATAATTTAATGTTAAGAAAATTATACAGTGGAAGTGCAATGTGAATATTTCTTACCATCAGTAGTAGACATAAATAAATCAAAAGAAATTTAATTAATAACAAGTACTTACTCATCCTCTGGTAGCTCTCTTTTCAATAAGCCAAGCTAAAAAAAATTAACAGGTGAATTGGTTTCAAACATGCTACCTGGGATGTTCAGTCCACATTTTCCATTCTTGTTCTCATCACTTATAAATACATAAACCCTTTAAATGCTAAGAGTGATCAGCATCTAATTTCTCCTTACAGTAATACTGCTAAACCATTCATTAAGATCATGAGAATAAAGGATATGATCGCCAACATCAGAAGCTTTGATCATCAAATGGATTCTCCTTTTCAGAACCAAAAAAATTATGGAGAGTATGAAGAATATAGATACTGATGTTAGGGTATAAAGGGTTAACTAGCACATTCTGAACCTACCTTTAGTCTCATTTTATTCATATAGGTTTGCTTGTACTCCACATCATAGCTGGAAAATGATTCATAAACAGTATAAGTGTGAGAGTTAAATTCACATGATGAAGGAAAAAATTCTAAATGATACAATGAAGCAAAATAAACATTTGACTGTCTCTTATATGTATGTTCGATACTTACATCTCTTCCACAGCAGCCTTTGACCTTTCCAAAGGAAGTGCGTCTTTAATAGCCTCTCCTAACTTGAACAAATTCCACTTGCAGATCTCAGGTTGAGCCTCATAGCGATACCTGCCTTGGTCATCTATCATAAGAAATTTTAAAAAATCCTGAATGATAAGCTTTCTATTCTCCTCAACTACAAGCAGTCCTTCCTTTTCAGGAGAGTCTGAAGCACGAGTAAAAACAAAAATCCATGAGAAAAATTGATGTTAGTGGGCTGCATGGAACTATGGGAGTGAGGTGTAAGAAAATAATTCTATGCAGCACATGTAAATCTTTTTTTTTTTTTAAATTTTTTTTACTTATGTGAATACAAATACAAAGTAATACCTGATGCATTGCAGACATGCTCAGGATCATAATGATCCATAAATCCGAATGGACCATAATCAATTGTCAAACCAAGAATACTCATGTTATCTGTGTTAAGCACCCTGGGAAGAAAATGATGAGATTCTTTTCAGATAGATAGAAGATAAACATGAAATGTAAACTTTAAGACTTGGTGTTGACAAAAAATCACCCTTACCCATGACAAAATCCTACACACTGCCACAGAGCCACAAGTCTTGCAGTAAGCCTAACAACTTCTGTGAAGAAAGCAAAGTATGTCTCCTCCCTGTCATCTGTGACCACCTATGGAAAAAAAAGTGTGACAAACTTTTGGAGTCTAACTTGGCATAAAGTCTCTGCTAGGCTCATTCTAGGTGGTGAGTGGTATCAAACAGTTAATATCACTCACCAACATCACTCCACAAGATTAAATAACAAATTTGTTCAAACTTCTAACAACTATTAAGATAAACCCTTAAACTCCCACGATCTAATAATTAACTCTCCTCTCTATCTGCTACACATTTCCTTGAAAATTAATTTCAAGAAATTGTTGAAGGTCAAGAAGAGAAGTTCCACCAAAAAAGTTTGAGTATTCTTATTACATGTTTGCTGGATAATGTATGAATACTGTAGGGAGAAGTTACATGTTAATCTCCCAACATAATCAAGTGACTATACCTGTGGGAAAAATGTTTGAACTGTATAATCAAGAAGCTGAGTAAGAATA